>NC_092041.1:107635442-107942721 GCF_003086295.3 Arachis hypogaea | reverse complement strand
GGAATTTCACTATAGTTAACAGAATTACATACACCAATTTCACTCTCAAGTTCTATTCTAACTTGACATTGGCTATGCTAACTCCTAACTATTCACCCTTAGTGCTAACCCAACTAAGAAAGGGATACCAAACAGGTACAAGATACAAGACACTTAGCTAACCTAAAGAAATATGAAAATAACTCTAGGCTTTTCTCTCAAGTGTATCTCTCAGCCTTTTTCTACTCATGGCTTTTTCTTAAGCCTTCTCACTTTGCCTTTTCTCTCAAGAAATTACAGAAAGATAAGCTTAGAAAAGTACATTACAATCAGTAAAACATGAAGGAGATTGATTTCATCAATGGCCTCTAAGCTATGTGAAAAACCAGCTTTGCAAACCTCTGAATTTGTTCTTCAGTGTTGGCAGAATGCTTCTTTGATAGAGAGCATTGTCCAAGTAGAGGAACTTCACAGGGAATACTTCACAGAACTCAACTTCTCAAACTCTGGTTTTCTCTCCTTAGTTCTGAATGAACAGAAAAACTTCTTTTAACTCCTTGCATGTTGCTGGGTCCTCCTTCCAAGGTCAACATCTTGAGCCTTGAGCTTCACCAACCACAGAATCACTTTTTCTCCTTAATCCTCAGAGTAGAAACTTTCCCTCTGACTTCCTCATCTTGACCGAAAGCCACAAAGCAGTAACCATAGAAATCTTCTCATGGTCAGCTTGATCTTAGCTATAGAAAAGCTACTTGGTCCCCAAGTATCACTTGTGACCGTAGATGTGAAACAGAATAGGGCAGAGAACCACTTTCCCTTGAATGCCATTTTCGGATATTGCAGAGAGTTGAGAAGAAGAGAAGAAGATTTGATGTAAGCAAGATGAGCTGGAATACCTTTAACCTAAGCTTGATTTGGTTTGAATTTTGTGATTAGATTTCTGTGTATCAAGCTTAACCTTTCTCTCTCTTGTTTCTTTGGTGTCTTGCTTGGTGAAGAAGCTCTTTCTCTCTTTCTCTTTCTTACTTTTTCTGAAGCTGATTTGACTTGATCTGAGAGGAGGGTAACGTTGCTTTGGTTGGAGTAACATGGAGGGAATTGAAATTAAGAAGCCAGATCGGGCTTGGATCGGGTGTTGGTGTGCTTGGCCCGATTTGATTTCTTTGGCTTCCTTCTTTGCTTTTGCTTGGGCTTTTTATTTTTGCTTTCAGCCCAATAAGCTTGCTGATTGCTTTTAGGCTATTAACATTTTGGCCTGCAACATATACTAAATAATTAGCAACATATAATTATTGACACTTAACACTAATTATTTATTTTGCCCAAAAATAATGTTTGTCATCACTAATTAATTTAGTTAACTTCTTAACTCAACAATCTCCCCCTTGATGACAAACATGATTTAAGCAATAATCAAAAGGAAGTGAATTTGAGTAAGGTTTAGAAACTCCCTTTGATATTTTTCATTTGCTTTTGTGTTGCTCCCCCTTTCCTTTTCAATATTTGCTCCCCCTGGAATTATGCTTTCCTTTTTGTCCCTGTTTCACATCTTAAGGAAGGCACAATAAAGAGCTATGCACACTATATCTTGTATAAGGAATATCAAATGAGCAACATCACATAATCAGCCCAACATCAAACTAATATCAGCAGCAAAAGGATTCAGCATGTGAAATCAAATTTTAGTGCAGCAATTAGACAAAAATTCGAAAGAATTACTAGTAGCTGCATCAACATCAAAAAATTGCCATCATTCATAAAAAAATTGCCATCATTCTAGTATTCTAGTGCTATTACTCCCCCTTTTGTCATCAAGGGTGGAAAATAAGCAAGATCAACAACAACATCAATACAAATCCTGCAAGAAAAGGTTAGATCACAGTCCAAAATACTAACTAAACCAACAAAAGTGCAGCAGTATTTAGAGTTATTACAGTCATCCAAAATAAAAACAGTTCAACAAATGCAAAATAAACAGAATTCATGAGACAAAAAGAGAGCAGCAGCAGCAGTTTTCATGAGACAAATCTTAGGCATCAGAATTATCCCCTTCTGATCCAGCTTCCTCTTCATCCTCAGTGGCCTGATCTTCATCCTCATTCATGTTATCAATGAATTTCATAAGCACAGCCACCCTGTCTCTTGATTTCTTCAGGAAGTTCTCATGCTTGCTAGCTAGCTTTCTTTGTTCCTTACTCATGGCAATCAAGTGATTTGATTGTGAAACAAACTCTTGAGCAACATCCTTGACTACATTCAGCAGAGCAGATTTCTTTCCCAATGAAAATGGAAGTACCCTCAGTGGAGGGAGGGGGAGAGTCATCTGGGATGTATTCTTCATCATCATCATCTAGAACCACTCTCTCAGATCGAGTTGGTCCTTTTTGCTGTTTCACTGAACCACCCCCTTTTAGGTATGAATGTTTATTTTCATAATCCTCATTTAACAAGTCAACACCAAAAGTCTCAAATATGCAAGTCAAAAACATGCCATAAGGTAGTGCTTTATCCTTCACACTTCTAACAGAATCAAACATGTATCTAGCCATCAAATAGGCAAAAGAGATTTTTGTTTTAGTGATTAAGGCATACAAAACAAGTGTGTCCGTGTAAGAAACCCTTTGATATAAACCACTTTGAGGAATTAAAATGTGGTTGATAATACGATGCAACTGAGCACGTTCATATCCTAGGGCTTTGTGAGTGGGTGTGATGCCATCAATTAAAGAAACATGTTCACAAATGTGAGCAAGAGCATCATGGTACGAGATACCAACACCTTCATCCCACTTCACAGATGTATAAGCACACGGCCCTACATCAGTGTACTTCAAGGAGTCACTGATTGTCTCATTATTCAAGATAATGTCTCTGCCCTTAACATAAGAATGCACGGTTCCTTCATGGTAAGTCATGTTTGCATAAAATTCTTTGACTAATTTAGGGTAAACTGGTTTTTTTTATTTTGAAAAGGTGATTCCAGTCTAAAAATTCCAGATTTTCAACAAAAGGAAATCCTTTCTTTTTCAAATCAGGTAAATCAGCAAGAAAAGAGGGACATAGATGACGGTACTGAATAACTCCCTCATAAAAGTCATGGTTCATGGCAGATTTGAAACGATGGGGGTTATAGTCTGAGTGAGATGTCATGAAGTGTGATTTGTGAGCAAAGGGATCAATGTCTGGTTCGCTAACAGATTTGAGAGGGTGATGAGGGTTACCTCTTTGTAAACGCACAGGAACAGACCTTGACTTAGGTTTTGTAGGCTCAGGAACAGGTTCTTCAACAGCAGAACGCTTACCCTTGGATGAACTCGGTTTTGTGGAACTTGGTTTGGATGGCGTTGACTTCGATGGTGCCGTCGGTTTGGCAGGAGCAGGATATCTTGGGGTGTTCTTGGTCCGAGCCATGGGGTCACAGCGAGGAGGAAAGGTAGGAGGAGAAGATGAAAGAGTGAAGGTGGTGTCTTGAGAACATGTTGATGGTCTAGGAAAACCTGGAAATTTATGGATTTTCTCACGAGGTGCTCTTTTGGCAATGACTTTCTTCCTCATTTTGGTTAAATTGATGCTTTTGATGGAAGAGAGATAGTGGTGTGAGAGGGAAGAAACCGAAGGGTTGAGGAGAAGTTATGGAGGGAAGAGAGGGAGTGTTGGTAACCGTACCCAAAAGCAAATTTCCAAAACCATGCAACTGCATCACCATTTGAAAAGACTTGAAAAGACATGACCTCATAAAGAAAGATTTGATTTGATTTAAAAATTAATTTTTTTTAAATTTTCAAAATCCTTAAAAATCAAATCACACTGAAAATTCTTTTTGGACAAAAAAATAAACACACAGGCCACTAAAATTTTAACAAAAATTTGTAACATTCATGTTTGGGCCTTGAAGTGATTTGGATTTAATGAAACACATTTGGACCACTCTTGATCTGAATTTTGAAGTTGGCCCAGATTGAGTTTTACTTGAAACAAGCCCAGATCACGCTGACTTGAAGAAAACTTTCATCGCCTGCCCAGAATTGTCTCATGCCTGTTTATGAGACAAAAAGCTCCAGCAAATACATCAGCAATTTTTAAACAAAGAATCATAACTCAAAATTCCTAGATAAGTCCTAAGCATGCAGAATTTGTCCTCAGCTAAAGGTTTTGTAAAAATATCTGCTAATTGCTCCTCTGATTTAACGAATTGAATGCAAATATCCCCCTTTTGGACATGTTCTCTTATTGAGTGAAATTTCACTTCAATATGTTTAGTCCTAGAGTGCAAAACTGGATTTTTAGAAATATTAATGGCACTCATATTATCACACATCAAGGGAATATTTTCAGCATTTAATTTGTAATCAGCTAGCTGTGTTTTTAACCATAAAAGCTGAGAACAACAAGAAGAAGCAGCTATGTACTCAGCCTCTGCAGTGGATAGGGCCACTGTTGGTTGCTTCTTACTTGACCAAACATTTAAGGACTTTCCAAGGAAGCAACATAAACCAGAAGTGCTCCTTCTATCAACTCTGTCACCAGCAAAATCTGCATCACAATAACCAACTGCAGAAAAATCATCAATCTTAGGATACCAAAGACCAAAATTGGATGTACCATGAATATATCTAATGATCCTTTTAACCGCAGAAAGATGTGACTCCTTAGGTTTGGATTGGAACCTAGAACACAATCCAACACTTTGCACAATATCGGGTCTAGAGGAGGTTAAGTACATAAGAGAACCAATCATTCCTCTATACCTAGTCTCATCAACATCTTTCTCATTTTCTCCCTTATCTAATTTAAAATTCGGGTGCATGGGAGTTCCCATGGGTTTGGCATTTTCAAGACCAAATTTCTTAACTAATTCCTTGGCATACTTTTCTTGATGAATGAAAATACCATTTTCAGTTTGTTTAATCTGTAGCCCAAGGAAAAAATTAAGTTCACCCATCATACTCATGTCAAATTCACTTGTCATGAGCTTTCCAAATTCCGTACAAAGGGATTCATTTGCTGATCCAAAAATAATGTCATCAACATATATTTGGACTAAAATAAAAGAATCATTAGAATTCTTGATAAATAGAGTTGTATCAGTGGTGCCTCTTTGAAAACTATTTTTCAAAAGAAAAGAGCTAAGTCTCTCATACCAAGCTCTAGGAGCTTGTCTTAAACCATAGAGAGCTTTAGACAATTTAAAAACATGATTAGAATGCTCTTTGTTTTCAAAACCAAGGGGCTGCTCCACATATACCTCTCTATCTATCACACCATTCAAGAATGCACATTTCACATCCATTTGGTATAATTTAAAACCACAAAATGAAGCATAGGCTAAGAGAAGTCTTATGGCTTCCATTCGGGCAACAGGGGCAAAGGATTCATCAAAGTCTATTCCTTCTTCTTGGTCATATCCTTGTGCCACTAGCCTTGCCTTGTTTCTTGCAATGCAACCATCTTCTCCCAACTTGTTCCGGAATATCCACTTGGTGCCGGTCACTTTCTTTCCACTTGGCCTTAGAACCAACGTCCACACTTGGTTCTTTTCAAACTCAAGAAGCTCATCCTCCATAGCTTTAATCCAAGAGGGGTCACTGAGGGCTTCCTTGACGTTTTGAGGCTCCATTTGTGAAAGAAGGGCAATGTTTGAACCTTCATTTGACTTTCTAGTGGAAGACCTAGTTTGCACTCCATGAGAGACGTCCCCAATGACAAATTCCTCAGGATAACTCTTCAAGAATCTCCATTCACGAGGTCTGGTGGACTTGGATGCGGATTCAGTCACCAAGGGATTCTGTGTGCTGCTGTCTGCAGAATTTCCTTCAGATTCATGAGACAAAATGGAATTGTCTCTTGAATTTTCAGCATTTGCTGTTTCTGGTTCAGCTTGTCCAGAGTTTTCTTTTTCATGATTCTGAGCTGTTTCATCCTCCTTTTGAGCTTGATTTCCTGCATCACCATCTTCCAAAATGCTTTGCACCAAGTTAGTATCACAGAATGTAACATGTATGGACTCTTCAATAATTCTAGCATCTTGATAATAAACCCTATATGCTTTACTAGTTGTGGAATATCCTACAAACAAGCACTCATAAGCCTTTGGATCAAATTTTCCCAAATTTTCTTTGTTATTCAAAACAAAACATTTGCATCCAAAGATGTGCAGGTAATCTAAGTTTGGTGGGTAGCCTTTCCAAAGTTCATAAGGGGTTTTCTTCAAAAATTTCCTTATGATTGTTCTATTCAAAATATGGCAAGCCGTGTTAACTACTTCAGCCCAAAGGAATTTTGGAACATTACTCTCACAAAGCATAGCTCTTGTCATCTCTTGTATGCTTCTATTTCTTCTTTCCACAACACCATTTTGTTGTGGTGTCCTTGGACAAGAGAAGTTGTGAGATATTCCAAATTCCTCACAAAAGGATTCAAACAAATTATTTTCAAATTCAGTTCCATGATCGCTTCTTATAGAAGAGATTTTCAAATCCTTTTCATTTTGAATTTTCTTGCAAAAAGGTTCAAAGGCCGAAAAGGCTTCATTTTTGTGTGCAAGAAATAAAACCCAACCAAACCTAGTATAGTCATCCATAATTACTAAACCATAATGTTTACCACCTAGGCTTTGAGTTCTTGTTGGACCAAATAAATCAATGTGTAGCAACTCAAGTGGTCTTTTAGTAGAGATGTCTTCCTTTGGTTTAAAAGAACTTTTTGTTTGTTTTCCCATTTGGCAAGCATCACAAGTGATGTCTTTGTCAAACTTTATCAAAGGAAGACCTCTTACTAATTCTTTCTTTACAAGTTTGTTTATTTGAAACATACTTGCATGGCCTAATCTCTTGTACCATAACCACTTTTCAGACTCTTTAGAGTGGAGACAAGCTACATTTTGATCTTTTAGTTCATCAAGAGTAAGTCCATACATATTATTGAAACGCTTGGCAACAAACATCACTTCATTTGTCTTTTCATTTACAACACAGCATTCAAGCCTTTTGAAAACAATTAAATATCCTAAATCACACAACTGACTTATGCTCAAAAGTTTGTGCTTTAAACCACAAACCAAAAGTACATCATCAATGAAAGTAGATTGCTCATTACCTACTTTTCCAACAGCAATGATTTTACCTTTACCATCATCTCCAAAGGTCACAAAACCTCCATCATACTTATTTAGTTTGATGAAGTAGGTTGACCTTCCAGTCATGTGCCTTGAACATACACTATCCATGTACCACATGTCCTTTTTGTTCTTGGATGCTAGGCAAATCTGCATGAAGAGTTCAAGTAGCCTTAGGTATCCAAACTAATTTGGATCCTTTGAAGTTAATCCATCTTGGTTGCCCAAATGCATTGAAATCACAAACAACATTGTAAACTTTGTTTCCTACAACTCTCTTTTCAATGAAGCATTGTGCATATGAGTGACCAAATTTCTTGCAATTAACACAATGATTTTCAGATGTGTGCTGCTGAAATTGAGATGAGTTATATTGCTTGAAATGATTAAATGGTTGGAATTTTCTGGTTTTTGAAGGAGAAGCATTTCTTTTGACAAACTGATTTTTGTTATAATTATTCCTCTTTGCAAAAATGTTTTCACCAGAATTTTTTTGAATATTTTTACCTTTCGAAAATGAGGTTTTGTTGTAAAATGGTGGTTTCTTGAAAGCATCCTCATTTTTCGAAATGTAACCCAAACCTGGCCGGTTTGAACTCGGTTCAGTTTTTTTTGAATGCTCAGTTTCACTTGTGTATACTTCATTAAATTTTTTTTTAAATGTTGGAGCATTTTCAACACCAACTTTATTTGGTATAGTTTTGGTATTTGATGAAGAAGCCACAAACTTTATAGAGGAAATATTAGAAACTGCTTCTTCCTTGGCTATGTAGCCTAAACCAGATTTTTCAAACAATGGTTTTTAACTTGCAAGTAATTTGTCCAAGTTACTAGAACCTTGAACAAATTTTGCTAAGTCACCATTCAGCCTTTTAATTTTGTCATTTAATCTTTCATTTTCAGCAATTAACTCATGTGAGGGATCCACAATGTGCTTTCCTTTTAATTTTCAAGTTCAGATTTTAGAAATCTGTTTTCTTCAATGATGTCTAAAGCACATTCAGTTTCCTTCACTTTTTCTTTTAAAAACTCATTTTCAGCTCTTAACACATCTCTTTCAAATCTGCATTCATTGTATTTGTCAAGCAGTTTTGAGGTGTTTAAGGTAAGATCATCAATAATAGCATGCAAGTCCTCAATGGTCAAATCATAATAGTTTACCTCATCAAGATTGTTGTTTCCAGCCATGAAATAGTCCTTGTCATCTCCTTCAGATTCTTCTTCTTCATTTGAGTCATTCTCAAGATCCTCCCAAGCTGCCATGAGTACTCTCTTCCTTTCCTTCTTTCCTTTGTCCTCCTTTTTGAGCTTTGGGCAGTTTGACTTGAAGTGTCCAGTTTCCTTGCAATGATGACACGTCACCTTGCTCAAGTCTATCTTTTGCTCCTTTGAACTTGAACCTTTGTATTTGCCCTTGCTTTTCATCATCCTTCTAAATTTTCTAGCAAAAAACAAAAGCTCGTCATCTGAAATACCATCACTATACTCACTCTCTTTCGGTTCTATTTGTGACTTGAGGGCTATTCCCTTTTTCTTTAAGTCTGTGTTTGTGTGTGTGGCTTCATAGGCAAGGAGTTTTCCTCTTAGCTCATCATAGGTTATGGGACTTATATTGTTACTCTCGGTTAGGACAGTGGCAGTGTTTTTCCACTCTTTTGTGAGGCTTCTAAGGAGTTTTCTCACCAAGGTTTGTTCTGCATAGTTTGTACCCATAGTATCAAGGTTGTTGATTATGATTGAGAATCTCTCAAATGCTTCATCAATGCTTTCTCCATCCTTCATGCTGAACATCTCGTACTCTTTTCGCAGCATATCAATCCTCGTTTCTTTGACTTGTTTGGTGCCTTCATGTGTAACCTGGAGTTTTTCCCAGATTTCTTTGGCTGTCTTGCATCTAGACACCTTTCGGTACTCTTCAAAGCTGATAGCACAATGAAGAAGGTTGATTGCTTTAGCGTTCAACTCTATCTTCTTCTTATCATCTTCATTCCATTCAGCTTCTTCTTTTGGAGTCACCACTCCATCAGCACTTGTTTTTGTTGGGATCTTTGGACAGCTCACAACGATCTTCCATAGGTTGTGGTCAATGGATTGGATGAAGATCCTTATCCTTTCTTTCCAGTAGGAATAGTTCTTCCCGTTGAAGAAAGGTGGTCGGTTGTTTGACTGACCTTCAGTGGGGTGTAGGCAACTGTGGTTGTGCCCAAGTTGTTCGCCATTGGATCTTTGCTCCAAGCGGTTAAGCTTGATTCTTGAGACCTTAGCCCTTGATACCAATTGAAGGTTGTGGTAGGCTTAGAGAAGGGGGGTTGAATCTATGCCTTCCTTTTAAGTTGCTGTTATGAACCTTTTTAAACTAAATTACAATTCTGATTCTGTTTGAACTCAGCAGCGGAAATTTATGAGACAATTTATTTTTGTCTCATGAATATCAGAAAACAGAACTTAGCAGAGAAGAGAAAAGAGAACACCAGCATATATCCTGGTTCGGTTGCCTTGTGCTATGCAACCTACATCCAGTCTCCTCCACAATTATGGAGGAATTTCACTATAGTTAACAGAATTACATACACCAATTTCACTCTCAAGTTCTATTCTAACTTGACATTGGCTATGGTAACTCCTAACTATTCACCCTTAGTGCTAACCCAACTAAGAAAGGGATACCAAACAGGTACAAGATACAAGACACTTAGCTAACCTAAAGAAATATGAAAATAATTCTAGGCTTTTCTCTCAAGTGTATCTCTCAACCTTTTTCCACTCATGGCTTTTTCTTAAGCTTTCTCACTTTGCCTTTTCTCTCAAGAAATTACAGAAAGATAAGCTTAGAAAAGTACATTACAATCAGTAAAACATGAAGGAGATTGATTTCATCAACGGCCTCTAAGCTATGTGAAAAACCAGCTTTGCAAACCTCTGAATTTGTTCTTCAGTGTTGGCAGAATGCTTCTTTGATAGAGAGCATTGTCCAAGTAGAGGAACTTCACAGGGAATACTTCACAGAACTCAACTTCTCAAACTCTGGTTTTCTCTCCTTAGTTCTGAATGAACAGAAAAACTTCTTTTAACTCCTTGCATGTTGCTGGGTCCTCCTTCCAAGGTCAACATCTTGAGCCTTGAGCTTCACCAACCACAGAATCACTTTTTCTCCTTAATCCTCAGAGTAGAAACTTTCCCTCTGACTTCCTCATCTTGACCGAAAGCCACAAAGCAGTAACCATAGAAATCTTCTCATGGTCAGCTTGATCTTAGCCATAGAAAAGCTACTTAGTCCCCAAGTATCACTTGTGACCGTAGATGTGAAACAGAATAGGGCAGAGAACCACTTTCCCTTGAATGCCATTTTCGGATATTGCAGAGAGTTGAGAAGAAGAGAAGAAGATTTGATGTAAGCAAGATGAGCTGGAATACCTTTAACCTAAGCTTGATTTGGTTTGAATTTTGTGATTAGATTTCTGTGTATCAAGCTTAACCTTTCTCTCTCTTGCTTCTTTGGTGTCTTGTTTGGTGAAGAAGCTCTTTCTCTCTTTCTCTTTCTTACTTTTTCTGAAGCTGATTTGACTTGACCTGAGAGGAGGGTAACGTTGCATTGGTTGGAGCAACATGGAGGGAATTGAAATTAAGAAGCCAGATCGGGCTTGGATCGGGTGTTGGTGTGCTTGGCCCGATTTGATTTCTTTGGCTTCCTTCTTTGCTTTTGTTTGGGCTTTTTATTTTTGCTTTCAACCCAATAAGCTTGCTGATTGCTTTTAGGCTATTAACATTTTGGCCTGCAACATATACTAAATAATTAGCAACATATAATTATTGACACTTAACACTAATTATTTATTTTGCCCAAAAATAATGTTTGTTATCACTAATTAATTTAGTTAACTTCTTAACTCAACACTATACAATCCATAAATTATAGCTCCAAGTTTTTCAGATTAATTTTGAGGGTTAAGGACAAATTAAATAAGAGAAGAAAGGACTTCCTTGATACAATGTAAAAAACATATTGTCAAAATATTGATCAAAACTTCTTCTTATAGGATCTGGACCGATGAGGAGGGTCGAGACTCGGGAGTGTACATTCGAACTCTCAAGATTAGGGCAGCTAAAAAAATTGGTTTAACTAAACTAAACTGAAATTGTTTTAAGGAAACTAATTTTTTAAATAAAATAACTAAACTAAAGCTATAGTTTTTATAGAAACTAGCTTATTAAAAAACATTTTTTTATGGTTTGGTTTATATTAAAACCAAAAAACTGACTTCTAATTTGAATGGTTTTCTCAAATGATTATTGTATATCGTTCTTGAAGTTCTCAAGATATTACTCGTGTCTGCTGAAGAAATTGATTGACTTAAAGGATCCCTCGCAATGTCCCCTCTAAATTTTGATGATTTCTTATAAAGTTATACACAAAGTTTAGTTTAATCTCTCTTTAAATTATTTTTTTAGTTTTATTTTATTATAAAATTAATTTTTAGCTCTTTCGTAATATTTTATTTAATTCCGTCTATCATTGGTATTACTTTAGAAGAAGAATTGTTGGATTTTCTAGCGGTAATTCTCACAAGGCTAGCAGGTATAATACACCACACACATATGGCATACATATATAGTGCAATTCTTATATTATATTTTATTTGAGTATTGGAGATCAGATTTCATAAAGAGTATAGTTCAATTTTTAAATTATTTAAAATAATTTGTTGCAATTTTAATTCAATTTATAAAAAAACTGAACCATAAATACTCCTACTCAAGATCAATCATTTGTGGTAGAATATTATTATTCTTGCAAATTAAATAACTTTTTTTTTTCATGAGTACAAGAAATGAAACCATTTCAAGGTCTCCTTTATTGAATGAAACTCAAACTAAGATACAAATCTCCAGATATACAAGAGATCATACAATGAGAGAAACAAATAAATTATTGACTTATTGTAGAGTAAGTTTTGGATTTTGTTTCCATTTCATGTTCTTATTGTAATCAATATTTTGCACAGTAAAATTAAAATAAAAGACAATATATAATAGATAAATTTTAGTACGATTATTCTATATGGTGAGTACAGTAATTATAAAAATATTATTAAATTTTTTTTTTATATTTTAACAATCATTTTTAAAATATTATAATTCCTGTAATCCCCTTAACATAATCATAGTAGAACAAAAAAAAAAAGTCACCAAAAAAAAAAGTAGAACGACCCTACAAATATAAGAGTGAAATGAAATGAAAGCAAAAGAACCAAATTGAACATGCATGTCATTATTGTCTCTCATAATTTATTTTAATTAGAAATAGTAATTATTAAAGGTAGAAATGTTATAATTAGGGACAGTTGTAGTAGCAATAACAAGTCAAGCTGTGGCAGGCTCCGAAGACGGCACTTTCAAGCCTTATGCACTGATCTTTGCAGCCTCCCGTGTTAAAACAAGGTCCTGACCATGTTTTACTGGGACTTGGACACACGTTTGCTTTCGCAATTTGAACTGACAAAAATAAAAATATAAAAAAAATTAATATTCAGTAATTATATATATGTGAACAAAGATGCATGTGTTGTTGTACCCCATGATGAGGAAGAAAGGAGAATCCCAATGCAGAGAAAATAAAATATGCTCAACATTTTACGAGGAATAGAAGAAGCCATTGCCATAATGATTATGAATAAATCTTAAATGATAATACAATGTACTTGCACAGATATATATAGAAGAAAATTGCATAAAATATTTCGCCTCTTGTTTATTTTTTCCCTTTGGTCTGCCATAGCCTATCCCAACATTGAACAATATTTGCTATGTTTTTTAATAGATAATTGATCCATAGTTCAAAAAGGGAACACTACTTAAAAGAGAAAAAAAAAAGAGAATTAACATTTAATTTACAGATAACAAAAATAAAAAAAAAAGAATTATCAAGATAACTAAATCAATCTTTCAAAAATTATCATTATTGTAAACAAATATATATATATATATATATATATATATATATATATATATATATCATTACTTGTTAGGTGATTTTTTTTTATTTTCAATATTAAAAAATAATTGAAATATGAGAGTTGAAGCACGGGTATATTCTAATTCCATTGCAGTAATCGTAAATAAGTTGTTTACTGTTGTTGCTACAAGAAATGAAAGTTATCGCAGATGGTCTAACTGGCCGGCCGAGGCACTGAGATTATTTCAAAATACCAAATTGGAAGAAACCACCAAAAGACCCTGCTGCTTTTAATTTTCCATGTTATTATTTAAAACAATAATGCTGGACCCTACGATAGATTATTACACATAATTTTTTTAATACTTAAAATTAATTGAAGTCTTATAAAAAAAATAATACAAGTCACCAATCGTTTTTCTTTTTATTTCTAAATCCAAAATTTAAAGACATCTATCTTGCCACGCGATTATTATACTCTATTTTTATCGAAGTTTGTAAAAAAAAAAATCTCTTACCTAGCTCTTACTTCCTAGATAATTTTCATTTATGTTATTTGAAAAATCTAAAATATCTTATCAAAATTCTTCTTATATTCTATACATGATTTCTCTAATTTAATAATTAATTTAGTTGTTTAGTAAATTACAAAGTTACTTCTAAATACCATAATAAATTATCATGCAAGGCAATAAATATTAAATATTCAACATAAATTTGCAAAAATGATAATATATATACACACGAACAATAAAGTTACAATAACTGAATAATATACTAATATTTGTTCTATATTATACCTCAACAAATGTATCCTTGAGAGAAAACCAGTTGAGTAAAATTTAGAAAGTTTAATTTTCTTTTCAATTTTTATTATTTTATCAGAGATAGTTGTTACGTTTGTCATGGTACCGTTTATCCCAAAAATTTAAGTTAATAGAAAAAGACAACATGAATAGTTATATTTCTATCAATCATGTTGAAATCGAAGTTGATTGGGCAGAATAAACTACAAGAGAGAATGCATAGTAGCAAACTTGATGTATAAATTATGAGATACATTACATGTATAGATTGCATTAGAATAATACATGTTCAAGAGAAAATGACATTTTCATTATCATGGATAATAGCTCTCAGAATCGATATCACTATCGTTCAAATGCACATCCACAGTAGAGTGCAAATTAATCACTCAGCTTGCAGACATCAATGAACTTCTGTATTGCATTGTGGTATTGGGTTCCCTGTATAGAGGGCAAAGCACATAATATTCAACTTAGGAAGGTAGCTCACTATATCATCATATAAATGCACATATCTAGAAGAAACATGCTAAGTACACATTAACCCTGCACTAGGAGATATGTAAAAAACTCAAAAAAAAAAAGGTTTAGTTTTGATACACAGTCAGGATAAAACGTTTTACATGATCATCAAATCAAATTTATATGTTAAGATGACTTTTTAAATAGTGATTTTGAAAATTAGTTATTTTGATGATGTGACAATATACGATTAAATATTTGTGTAAAACTATTTTGCATTATCGGTATATGAAAATTAAATTAAAAAATAAATAAATAAATAATTAGCTGGTGCCACATTGTTCTATTCTAATGGCAAAACAATAGCAAGTGTGGAAGAAATTCTGCTTCCGTTATTTTTCATTGTCAAACAAACAAATTGAAGAACACATCATAATGCGTTCCAATGATATACCCTATATGGGTCTCATGGAATTAATTCCCAGTATCTCAAAATCAAGCACGGAGGCTACGACTTCATAAGAAAAGGGTTCAATGCAAAAACAAGTGCACAAGCAAATGATAAATCAAGGTATGTTGCCAATGTTCCATGACAGGAAAGCATATAGCTCATGTGTCAGAGAGGAATGCTGTGATATAATGCGAATCCAAGATGGATAGTTATGCAATGTTCAATAGCACCATTCATCATGGGAAACAAACTTTACTGGTAAAAAGTACCTCCCAATAAAGTTGGTGACAGTCCATGCACTGCCAGAACTCTATATTCTTGTTAAATAAGCAATTTGGAATTTTCTGAAAACCCTTTGCAGCTTCAATAGCCTCTTCAGTAGACAGTGGCTTTTGTATAAATCTCCCATTGCATTTTGTACATCTTGACATCAGCTGATCCTCACTAATTTTTAGCTGAAAGGCTTCAATGACCTGAAACAAACTTCGATTTTAGCGTGCTCCACAGCATACAATCAGTTTCTCCAGGAATATATGGGAAAAGTTTCTATCTGATAAGCAATCATGTTGAGCTAAGAATACAACTTCAAAATATGTGGTATAACCTCGATCCTAAAATGAGCACTCTTGCATATCATAACGCTAAAAGTTCACGTACTAAAATTGATAATTAATATTTATTCTACATTAAAATATGTATATTATCAAAATCTTTAAGACTTCATATTTAAAATACACATACCTCAAGTAGCTGTTCATTTTTCAGAAGACTCTTCACTTTATATATTTGGTTATTTATTAGATATTCATATCTTAGCAACTTCGCATCTCGAGTCAAAAGTACTCTCTTCTCTCTGCGGGCTTGCTCTATCAACTCCCTGAATATAATTAAAGTTTCATCAGTAAAAATGATATAGGATCAGACCAACTGTCAGAACTCCTAAGGTAAAATCAACAACTAAAGAATAGAAAGAGCAAAGCATACTGTATTTACAACCTTTGTTCAGGCTTCCTTGAATAAGGAATTGCAGCATCCATCCCAACACATCGTAAATGTTTGGCCAAGCCTTCAACCTGAGTAATTTTCCTTGCCAGAATTATATTCAACTTATAAATACCAATAATTAATTCTAAAATTACAACAGCAACCCATTTTTTCCGGGTAAAAGGTTACAATAAAACATCAAAGACAAATAATACAAGTGAACAGATAAACCTCATCATATGTTCTTTATTCCACAAGCAATTGGAATTTTATTATATCCATATTGAAGGAGGTATCAAATATTTAAAGTTAAAATGCTTACCATAACATCACAAAGGAACTTTGGATATCCATCCCCTCCTACTGATGGATCCCAAGGTGGGATACCTTGCCAGTCATCAAATTTTTCCAAATGCTTTACATTGCTAATGCCATTAGTTGATGACCGCTTTTTTGCTTTCTTTTTTGAGGTTTTGGGTCTTCTGTCAGACTCCTTTAACAAAATTCTGTCACCATATTTTTTCACAATCTTCGAAAATTCATCTGAAGGTACATTAACCGAACATGGTAACCTTTGAATTGTTCTTTCAGCTGAAGGTATCACCTGACCAGCAGCAGAACCAATAGTCGATCGAACAATTGATAAGGCTTCACAAAATTGCATTCCCAGGGCATTATCATTCAAATCATGCTTTGCAAAAAGCTCTTTCAACCCAACATTTTCCATTGTGTTAGACAATGTGGTTGTCTTGAGAAGAAAATCTCCTGCAGTGACAATTTAAAAAACATGACAAAAAAATTTTATGTATAAGCCTCATGGATGGAGAACAGTTCATATTTCTAGAATAAAAAGATTATAAATGAATGTATCCAGAGCAATATAATGAAAAAGGTTTCTATACATATAAAGTGGATGGATATAAGAAACAAAAACAGTCATATGAAAGGTCCATATTTGAGTAAAATATATGTGGCCAAATTAGAATATTAATTTGATTTCTGTTAAGTACTTAAGGAAAGTGAGAACTCACACCTTAAAAATCAGCTGTTAAGTGGGAAGAACCACTCTCTTTAAATACAACATCAAGCATCCCATACTATATCCCTAACAATTTCTTATTAGTATCTATCATTATAAATCAAGGAATCTTCAATATATCTTTGTATTCCTCTGCCATCTAACTTCAACAACTCTTTCACAATTAAAAATTTGATAGATGATTGTGCTTTGCAAGAATTTGCTTTGTTCTATAATGGAAAATGATGGTCAAGTTGATTATACCGTGAACCGTTGATTCCAGGGATGCTATACAAATCCTGAGTATTTCATGCAATAATACTTATTTGTGGGACCAGGGCAAGTCAAGCATTCCTAATTGACTACCCACATGAAAGCTTTATCAAGTATATTAAGCCAAATACTGAACATGTGATAAATCTTTAGCTATTAAGTAACAAAAAACTAGAGGGATCAAATGAAAAAAGGAGGATGCAAGAAGATAGATTCAAAATAGCACTAGACAAAAAACCACAAACACATAATTGAAACATTTTCAAAACATTTTCAAAACTCTAGTGAGCAAATGCTCAATCAATAACCATGAAATTTTAAATACTATGACAACAAAAAGAAATGCAACACGATGACATGCACACAGGTGCAGATTTAGTGGTATAAAATTTTCAAGCATACAAACCTGTATTGGCAACTTTTGAATTGAAGACGTTAAATATTTCAACCAAGCAATGAGCATCCATAGCTGCATATGTTATCTGCTCTTCTGTAAGAGGACGACATGACCAATCACTACATTGGAGTTCCTAAAGTAGTTATAAGTTTGGTTAACAACTTACGTAATTGAAAAATGCCATGGACCAAGTCCTTAAACATGGAATTCCAGCGGATAACCAAACCAGATCCTTATACAAACAAGAGATTCCCCATTCCCTTTCATATTATGAAAAACTAAATTCCATTAAAACACACAAATATAGATGGCAATAACAGTCAATGAACATTACTATCTATAATATGCAATATTTGTTTTGTGATGAAACAAATTGATTCTTCAGAAATCACTTTGCATAGCTAAGATATTCTGATCAATATAATCCTGCAAATAGGAGAGCAAGTATGTTTTCTTATTAGAAAGCACATAACAAACAGTATACAGGCCATTATTAAATGGCAAACGTGTTTTCCCAAATACGTGTGCAATGTGTTGCGCAATTTTGGTCATATTGAGCTACATTGTTGGATCAATTCTGTGTTCTGTAATCTTGCTTGGTTTTTTTTTTTTTGGATAAGATAAACTCTATGCCACTGTTTGATGTTTTTTGTTAGTGTGATTCATACATCTCTATCAAGAAGTTTTCAGGCAAGGAAGTCTTCTGGGATAATTTATAGTTCTATTTTCTATTATTCCATTTTTGTCCATTCTTGACATGTATCTCTATAACCCAGTGATCAATAATTTAGGAATTTGCTAAATCACTCTTCATAATTAAAATAAAGCTCGTTATTTGATAAAGCTAAACACTTTTTTTGGCGGCCATGCATGCAATACGTAAACTTTTTAGGATGAAGATTCTTAAGAAAAACTTAAATATACATCTTACAAAATGACAAAGAATGAGCCCTCATAATCTCATTCTCTCTTCAAATCAACACATAAAAATCAGACAGAACAATAAAAGCTTCTGGCAGTGCAAATTTGTAATTTTCCTTTTATGTTACCTTTTCTTCCCCTTCCTTTCTAGAGGAAAATTGGGAAAGATATAACAGCAACAATGTAAGAGTTTAGCTACTATAATGGTAACGTGAATATGACTTCCCAAATGCATGTAGAAGATACAATACAATCAAAAACTTCACACTACGGTTCATGTAGTTTATTTAAGCATCCAGTTCACACAAACAAATGCTAAAACCCCACTGGTAAGTGGTAATCTTCTAAATTGACACATTTATATGCAATAAAAGTTGAATAGCATATGTAAACAAACCTTTGAGAGAGGAAAACCCAGGACTTCCATGCATATATTCGACAAACTTTTAGTCTGCTTCGGTGCATTCCGTCCATGCTTCTTTAGATACAGAAGATTATACAGACTCGTGATATCCAAATATGGCTCCACCTATCCACAGTTCAACACAACCTATCATAATTAAAAAATAGCATAATTTTCTACTCAAGTGAAGCCCCATTTTAGTTAATTTACTACCTGAAGTTGTAAATTATTATTCAAGTAAGTCCTCCGAGTGAAAGTTAATACTCATATTGGTCCTGAAGTTACACTTGCGCCTCAATTTGGTCCAAAATTTTGATTTACTCAATTGATCCCACAATTTAGTATTCTTGATTCACATTAATTGAAGTGCATGTTAGTTCTGGGACCAATTTGAGTATTAATTATACAATATAATTCAATTCATTCAATTATAAAACGAATACATATGGCTGGTGCATTAAGTTTAATTTTGATCCGTGTTTACGCAATAATTCAATCAAAGTTAAATTATAATCCTAACTGATAAAATGTTATACGAATTGAAAGTAAACTCAAATAATGTTTTACAAAATGAGAATCTAAACAGTTCATTTCAGAATCTCAAGAACTAGATTGAAAACTGTAAATTCAACCAAAGAAACAACGCGATTGTGATCCTCTAACCTTATCGAAACCAGGGTCGCAGCCATGGGAACAGAAAGTAGAAGACAGATATATCAAATCTTGCTTGAATCTGAAACCAAGTTTCAAGGTCTCGGGGGATTCCAGCATTTCTCGGAGTGGCTTCCATAGCGAGGAGAGAGGGATGGAAAGAAGGTCGAGGAGGAACACGGCCGAGACAGGTTCCGAGTCGCCGCCGAGTTGGCAGGCGATTTGGAGCAGCGACACGTCGGGGAACGAAGACTGGTATGTTCGGACAGGCTTCCACTCGGCGTCGAGCCCGACGAGCGAGGACTGAGTCAGGGACCGAGCGAGGAGGGTGAACTCGGGCGACTCGGGGGAGGAAACTAGGTATACTTTGAAAGGCTTCTGGATTTGGGAGTCCATGACCTGATGACCATGAGTATAAAATTTTAGCTGTTATTTTTGTGCAATTAATATTTGATTTATTAAAGCTTTTTCTTTTTTCTGTTAGGCGGTTGCGTTGGGTGGCCAAAAAAGTTTTAAGTCTCTCGCACACGGAAAACCCAACTACCCAAACTTATCACCCAAACAGTCAAGGAGGTCGCCGAACCTCTTCTCATCGTTCGTCTTCTCCTCGCCTCTCGCTCTCGCCCTCGCGAAGGGTTGCTGGGTTCGTCGGTCGTCTCTCTCCGAGCTCGTTTCCCTGTTCGAGCGCTCTCTCTCTCTCTGTCCAAGCTCACTTCCCTGTTCGAGCGCTCTCTCACTCTCTCTGTCCAAGCTCACTTCCCTTCTCCGTCGCCGTCGCTTCCTTCCTCCCTCGCCGCCGGTAAGTACTTCTGCTTCAATTTATTTTTGCTTGTTTTGAGTTGATTCTGTGATTCAATTTGTCAATAATTCTGATTGTGTGATTCTGAGTGGCTGGGTTTTATGATTCTGAGTTTGGATTTTTTGCTTAGTTTTTCTGTTTTTGGATTCTCGACTTTGGATGCTGAGTTTTCTTGAATACTATGGATAACCGTAAATTTGCCAAGCCCTTGAAGTTGATGCTGGAAAATTTTGAATCCAAGGATAATTTTGATAATGATGCTGTTGTTGATCAACAAAGTGAGATTTTTGAGTTGTGGAAGATGGTTAAGGATAGGCTTGCATTGCCATTATTGATTGATCCTTGTGACAAAGCTGGATTGGACCCTCCGCCGTGTTTCATGTCCCCACAGAACTTAAGATGATGATTGGAGCGTCTTCCTAGTGTTGTTCTGGCTAGGATGGCTTGCTTGTGTACAGAACTGCTGTACCTGTCTGGGAATAATGACCTCTGGAAGAAGAAGTTTGAGGAGGAGTTTGGGGAAGCTGGGAGTAGAGTGAAGTTCTTTAAGGATTATTTTGCTTTACACTGGGAATCAAAGAAGAGATCGATGCAATTGGTTTTTTATGCATTATTCCCATTTCCCAGCAAGGAGAGATCTTAATCCTTTTGGAAATTTTTTATTGTGAATTTTTAATGATAAAATATGGCCAAGTTATTATGTGAAATTACAAAATTTTGAATTTTATTAGTTTAGAAATCATTGAATTTGGATGTTTGAAATTGTATATTGAATTTGTAATAGTTTTATTGTATATTTAACTAAACTGGTTGGACCATTGAACCAGTTACTTGACCGATTCAATAACCGGTTCGGTTCTTGCAACCTTGCTTTTAAGTGTTATGGACAGATGGTTAGAGATACAATTATTCATGTGTCTCCTTCTATAAGTTTAAGTTTTTGGGAGAAGTAATTTCATGACATCGACCAGTAGTTTATGCTAGATTTCATATATAATGCATGTTCTTTTGATATCTTTTTGGTTCTCAAATACATAAAACTTTGAAATTGATTTTGTTAGCATACATTTTCTTCAGGCTTCAGCTGTGCAGGCCTGTTTGTGGTGAGACTGAACTATGCTTGCAGTTCCCACTGGAAACCTCACACTTCTTGGCAATAGTAACTTTCTTTGCCATATAAATAGAGGCATCAAAAGGCAAATAGGTGCCATACGAACCTTATGTTTGAAAGCAGGAGAGCCTGAAATGAAAAACCTACTGGATTACATTGATTCGCTTAAAAACTATGAGAAATCAGGGGTTCCCAAAGGAGCAGGCACTGATTCGCGTGATGGGTTTGATCTTGGAAGAATGAGACGCCTCCTTGAACGTTTTGGTAACCCTCATTGCAAATTCAAGGTGCAATTTTCCTCCTTTTTTTTCTTCCCCTTTTTTAATTGGTAAATATATATTTTAGCAACAACTAAATCACGCATATATGTAAATTAGACGGGGGGGAAGAAATGAAATATTTATTCAGAGGTTGAAGTTCTTGGATGACTTCTTATTTCACAACTTTGGATAGTGGAAATTTTGTAACCAAGGGTCATGCCTGTTTTTTTCTTTAATTGGTTGGAAATTTTATATTCTGAGTATGCTGAAATTCTCCTCTTTATTAGGTATACTTAGTACTTAAATATGGGTTTGGAAAAGTTATGGATGAGTTTTTCATACCTTTTTTTCTTGTAGTGTTATCTCTTCATTTTCACATGTATCATATGTTTCAATTTCACTCCAATTATAGGCTGTTCATATTGCTGGGACTAAGGGAAAGGGGTCAACAGCCGCATTCATATCTAATATTCTGAGGGCAGAAGGTTATTCTGTTGGTTGTTATACTAGGTTATGTTTCTTTATCCTTCAAAACAACATTACCTCGATATATATGCAAATGCTTGCAATTCCAATTTTGACAATAGTGCTTTACAATTTGTATGTCATTGACGGGCAGGTTTTATTTTTCTGAAGCAGTCCACATATCAAGACAATCAGAGAGAGGATTTTACTAGGAAGATTTGGCGATCCTGTCTCGCCAAAATTGTTGAGTAATCTTTTTGATAGGATCAAGCAGGATCTTGACCAAGCAATTGTAGAGGAAAATGGTTGCATAAGCCATTTTGAGGTATTCATAATATCATCAACGTTTAAATACTTTAACTAGAGGTTTTTTTCCATTGGATTCCATGTGATCAATTGGGCATTTGGAACAGTATATTAAATTCTCTTGGTCATTATTTGCTCCTCTGTCTGTTCTTTCAAGATGGATTGCATCTTCTAAATTATCACTTCTATTGCAATAGTTAATGCTCTATTATTTGGTTTTGCAATGAAATATTGCCTCAAATTAATGATTCTTTAAGCTGATGTTTCTGTGTATGTTATATAGCATTCTAATACAATTGAGCTGGATATTTTGTATTTGCTAAACTTGTTTACTCTGTTGTTTCAGGTGTTCACTACTATGGCATTCATCCTGTTCGCTGAAGAGAATGTTGACATTGCTGTTGTTGAGGTAAATTATCTATTTTCTTCACTGGCAATTGCTTCGGGCAAACCTGCTATTAAGTTATTGTTCTGATTTTGTTGTTTCTATGTTGCTCCCCCCCCCCCCCCCAAAAAAAAAAAAGTCTTGAGATAATATTGGATTTGTCTAAGCCAACATAATGGATGGTTCTTGATAGTGTTTTATTGTTAATATTGTCTTTATTTTAAAAAATTTAAACCTAAAACTGTGAGATGGCCAAAGTCATAATGCTGTATCTTCATTTAATTCTACAGGCTGGTTTAGGGGGTGCTCGGGATGCAACGAATGTTATATCTAGCTCTGGCCTTGCTACCTCAGTTATAACCACCGTCGGGGAGGAACATTTAGCAGCTCTTGGTGGTTCATTGGAAACTATTGCAGTGGCAAAGGCAGGAATCATAAAACAAAACCGCCCAGTTAGGTGTTTCTCTCCATGATCTTATTTTTCTCATTAATAAGATATCTAAACTTGAAATGAAATGACGTTTTTCTTGGAGACAAAACACGCTACAACTGCATAGATACTAAATTGAGGACTATTGACAAGGATACAATCCAATTCTTATGTACATGACTAAATGCATTGAGATTATTTTGTCCTACTCCAATTACTCAATGCTCATTAAAAAGAAGCATATTTAAATTAGCTAGAGAGCTTTCCATCTTTGCCTTTAGGAACTGTCGTTTGTTTAATCCTTGCATTCTATACGTAAAATAGACCAGAAATAGTTATTGATATGAAATATCCTTTCATTTATGTCTTAATTTAAAGCATAATAACATTTTTTGAGAGAAAAACACCCTAAAATGTCTGCAAAGTGGCAAAACAGGGATCTTATGTTGCTGTGACAGCTAAATAGGATTTCCTTTTTCTCGGATGGATTGGACCTATCTTCTATTGATTTAGATTTGTGTTAATGTATAAATTTTAAAATTTTATTCTTCATACATAAACACCAGAGCGAAATAAAACTTTTCTCTATATTCTTGGTACAGAGATGTTTATCTTTTACAATTTTATTACCATTATGGACAATATTGTTTTTCTTTCTCTTTTGCTAACCAAAGAAATGCATTTCAGTTGGTGCTCGGTGGACCATTTCTTCCTCATATTGAGAGTATTATTTGAAATAAAGCAGCGTCCATGGGTTCACCTGTAGTAGCTGCATTGAGATTATTTTGTCCTACTCCAATTACTCAATGCTCATTAAAAAGAAGCATATTTAAATTAGCTAGAGAGCTTTCCATCTTTTCCTTTAGGAACTGTCGTTTGTTTAATCCTTGCATTCTATACGTAAAATAGACCAGAAATAGTTATTGATATGAAATATCCTTTCATTTATGTCTTAATTTAAAGCATAATAACATTTTTTGAGAGAAAAATACCCTAAAATGTCTGCAAAGTGGCAAAACAGGGATCTTATGTTGCTGTGACAGCTAAATAGGATTTCCATTTTCTCGGATGGATTGGACCTATCTTCTATTGATTTAGATTTGTGTTAATGTATAAATTTTAAAATTTTATTCTTCATACATAAACACCAGAGCGAAATAAAACTTTTCTCTATATTCTTGGTACAGAGATGTTGATCTTTGTACAATTTTATTACCATTATGGACAATATTGTTTTTCTTTCTCTTTTGCTAACCAAAGAAATGCATTTCAGTTGGTGCTCGGTGGACCATTTCTTCCTCATATTGAGAGTATTATTCGAGATAAAGCAGCGTCCATGGGTTCACCTGTAGTGTCAGCATCTGACAGTGGGAATCGCGGTACTATAAAAAAATTCAGTGTGCTCAATGGCAAGCCTTGCCAAATTTGTGATATAGTGATAGAAGTTGCAAAAGACTTGAATCTGGTATGAATTTGAATTCTTTAGCTTTTACTAATTCATTTGTTTATTTAAAGAATTGAGCATGGTTTACTAGCTCTGATTGCTTAGGATGCATCTTATAGACATGGAACGTACTTTTGAACAGACTCACTTTTGCAGTCATCTATGACATATATTGATAATGCCTTGCTCCTGCTTAGCATAATAGGCTTTTACTCTGATTTGTGAATTGAAGTTTGAAAGGATACATATAACCTACCAAATAACTCTGTATTTCAGACTTTCTTTTCTTACATTATTTCTATGCAAGCCTTTTATCATAACTTCGTTTGAGCTCTCATGTGTCTGCAATTTTACTGAGTCAGTTACCTCATTTCTTATTGTGTTGCAACTTAAGAATGTTGCAAATAATCTGTACTCTACAATCATGGTATGTTTTCTTATCAGGTTCTTCTGTCTAGTAATTTTTTTTAATCCCGTTTCTTATGAATATAGCTATTCATGTAGTCCTGTAAGTTGCATGATGTAAAGCTGCAAATGCTAGGAAGCCACCAACTTCAAAATGCTGCTACTGCCACTTGTGTGGTATTGTGTCTTCGTAATTTAGGTATAACTTCTATACCATCTTCCTGTCCTTATCAACATGCATATACATTCTTTTATCAGTTGAATAGAATATATTACTACTCTAATTTAGAGTTTAGTATTTGGGTTACCTTTTCCAAGGATTTTGTCAAAAGTTAAAATGCTTTTTTTTTTACTTAATAATAATCCATGCTACAATGTCCCTTTTATGTTTGTGCTAATATTGCTATTAGCTTGTTTTTTATGAGCACAACATTATATATATGTGCTAATTTAGTTTTCCTCGGTTCATTTTTTCTCATATTGAAACACCCCCCTTAGTGTTATTTTCCTGTGCTGGTAATTTGATTTCTCCTTCACTTTTTCCATTTTTATTGGTTGATTAGGGTGGAGAATTTCAGATGAATCTATTAGGTTGGGGTTGGAAAGTACATACCTCCTTGGAAGGAGTCAATTCCTAACATCTCAAGAAGCTGAGGCATTAGGACTTACTGGAGCAACAATACTGCTTGATGGAGGTTGATTTCTCTGACTTCTCATTTGATTAGCATGCGAATAACTGTTAACTTGAATTGTTAAAAAAATTGGGTGTGTTTTGTCTGGAAAATGTAGAAGTCGTGTAAGATTTTCTGGAAGAAGTTTAAACATTTTGGATGCTTTTCTTGCATTTTATAGACTGGACTACCCGTTATATTTCATATGGTTGTGATAAATGAGTTTCCTAGAAAATGCTTATGCTTATATAACATTTTTAGTGGGACCAGTAAGATTTTTTTCGATTGTTACAACAAACATGCAAGAAGAGCAGTTGTCATTGATGTTTTGGTGTATATGCATATGCTGTAGCCCACACAAAAGAATCTGCTGAAGCACTGATGAGCACATTACAAATGGCATTTCCAGAGGCTCCATTGACATTTATTGTTGCAATGGCAAGCGACAAAGATCATATTGGTTTCGCTAAATATATTCTCTCCGGTAAACTGTTAATTTTATGTTAATTTAGTTCAAAGTCATATCAGTTGCGTCAGAGTTACATGAAAGTGTCAAACTGGATTGAATTGTAACATATTGGCGGCATAATTTTACGTCCATCAGACTTCTAAATTATTGTGCATGCCTACAGTGTTGTCGATTGAAAAAAAAAAGCTTTAGTATTCTTTAAGTGCATATCATTGTTAATGACATGCTGGTTATTGATATTCGTGTTGTGTTTTATAGTATTCTAAATTGCAAAATGTACTACATAAAAATTAAAATTGGTGTGAAATATGGCCCCATTTGTTAACTGCCTTTTTTACTTGCTTTAGTGTCTCTAGAATCAATAAAAGTCCATTCATATTAATTTGCCAATGAATCTAAAAAGTGAAAGCGACGATTATTATGAGAAGATGGGAGTACTACAGATGTTAATACGGTGGTACTCCATTGTGCAGGTGTACAGGTGGAAGCAGTTATTTTGACTGAAGCTGCTATTGCTGGAGGTGTGACTCGAATTACTCTGACTTCGTCATTGAGGCAGTCTTGGATTCAAGCTTCTGAAGAGCTTGGCATTGGGGTAGTTCATGATGGAATGGCAGAATACAACGAAAGATTAAAGGATCATCATCGTCTTCCAGTAAGATCTGAAAGAAATTTGGTAGATGGCAGGAAGATCATATTGGCTACAGAGTCCTCTTTAAAGGGTAGTCTGAGAACTGCAAATAAGATTCTCGCCAGTAAAGGGGATCAAAAGGGCATTATTGTCATTACTGGATCTCTGCATATTATATCTTCCGTCTTAACTTCTCTTGCTGGTTAATAGTTTGGAGTGGATGAGTTTTCTAGAAAGATGATCTTAGCTTCTCTTGCTGGTTAAAAGCTTTTCTAAAACTGTTGATACAATCAATTTCGGTAACTAATTAGTTACCTATACTGTACAGTACAGAGTATTGTGTCCCTTTTTCTTCTCTTTTTGTTCTACATTAGTTGAATTATGGAGTGAGTCCCTATTCATATAGTAAGTGGTTAATGATTGCTGATATTTAGTGCACAAATATTAATATTTTCTGCTAGGTATTATCTACTTGACTTTGCACAAATCAACGTAAAGATAAATAGAGAATTTAACATAAAGAGATGAAATAGAGAAAGTAAAGAACGAAAAAACCAAACTAGTATTAGTTGAACGATTCTGTGATGATGAAGAAAAATCTATAGTTCCTTTTTTTTTAGGGTCATGAAGAAAATCTCTATATATTTTTTTTTTGGTCGATAAGAAAATCTCTAATTGAATTTGGTACAATTGAACTTTTCGTTATCAGGCCTAGCTCAGGACCATTGGGCCAAGAGTTGTCACATGACCAAAAAGAAGTTGTGCTGTGTGCTGATCCATCCAAATAAGTGATAAAATTTCATAACCCTGAGAGCTAGAACATGTAGTAAAATTGTTGGACTGATTAAACGTTATGAATCTGGCTTGATTTTTTGGAGTGTCATATATGCAACATAATTCATGAACAACTTCGTACCTGTGACATTGATTTGGCGAAGTTCAAAGGCATAGATTAGTACTAGAAAATCAAGAAACGTATAAAAGAGGGCATCGAGAAAAGAATAGGAGAAGGGAGATGAGGATAGTGAAAGTCCCCATTTGGTTTCAAACATTCGGATACCTAAAAATGAATGTGGGGCTAATTCAAACGCGCAAAACACCAAACAAAACCATACTCTCTCACATATCATAATATACTAGTCACTATCACCAAAAAGGGATTTAATTGCATATGAAAAAAAAAAACATTTATTTATTTATTTACTTTTTTGTCTTTTTATTATGATGGCTCCGGCAATATCATGCCAACAATAGTATTCATAGTTAATATGCTCGGAAGGTACACCATTATTTAAAAAAATAAAATAAAAATAAAACTCTAAGTAGGCCACATTTTTGTGCCATCTCATCACTCATCAGGGTGCAGAGGTGGTCGACCCTCGACGCCACCATGCATGTACCATTTTCTTAACTCCAAACATGAAATGGCGGAATGATTGTTTCTTGTTCCTTTACAATATATATAATACAGATGGAGATTATTATTATTATTTTTTATTTTTTATTTTATTTTTTTATCAAAGATAGGAAGATTCGAACCCACAACTATGGAAAGACTATGCCATCATGTTCCTCTTAGATGGAGATTATTATTTTTGTTAATAAAAACAATGTAAACTAATTTTATACCATGTCTATCGAAATGAAAAAAAAATTATTAGGAGTCCTAACTTATCCTCTTAATTTCAAATAAATAAGGTTTTGTGTTTTTTCATTTTTTGATATTTAAAAAATAATATATATTAATTTTTGCTCATTTAAGTATTAGAAGAATAATTAGGACAATAATTTCCTAAATCCTAACCATTACACTGAAAATAAATCATCAACGTAAATAGTTATTATAACAGATTCTGACTTGACATTTTCTTATAATTTTGTTGACTAACATTGTAATTGCATCAATATTAGTGTAAACACTAAACATATACAATCCAATCTCTATTTTTTTTAAAAATGCTACTATTTATCCTTTAAAATTCAGTTTTTCGTCAATCCTTTTAAGAATTTATTATTATTTAATTAATTTAAATACTCACTTTTATGTACTAGTTGTTCAAAAAATAAAAAAAAGTTACTTATTTTTTATTTTTTTTCTCCTCTAAAAATTGAATAAAGGATAATATTTAAAAGAGATCTAGTTGCACTATTTTTTTTTTTATAGCGAACACTTAAATTAATCTCTAATAAATTTTTATTATTCTATAAATTTTTAAAAGTTATTCTCGTCGAATAAATTAGTCTTTTGTTATTTTAAAATTAAAGAAACGAATTTATTTTATAATAATATTTTATGAGATCTAATGGCCTTACAATAAAATTTGATAAAAATTTACTTGTTCAACACAAATTATTAAAAAGTTGATTGAAAATAATAGAAAGATCAATTTATCTAAAGAGAATAATTTTTGGGACTTATAAAAGAATAAAAATTTATTAAGGATAAAAAATAGACAACTCGGTCTTTAACTAAAATAAATTATTACTATCTTTAACCATAAAAAACAAAAAACTAGATTATCTCATATTTTTTGTGGTAGATGATCAAATAAATTGTTATTTTATTTTAGTTAAAAACAGAGAGTTCGTATTCACTCTAAATATATTAGTTATATCCATCAATAATCAAAGGGATGCAATTAAGATCTACGAGTATAAAGACAAAATGGAACATATTGATGAATCATTTTCTCTGGGCTTTCTAGGGTGTTCTGTGTACCCATTTGATTGTGAATTAACTCTGAGTGCAGCCATTGCTATAGTTTCATTATTGCTGACGAGCCATAAACTACCATGGCCTATGTTCAGTGTATTTTTGTTGCTACATAATTTATTACATAATTGTTTCACTTTTTGTACACTCTCTTTTAATATGGGACCAACTTAAGGTCCTCTATTCTTCAATTCGGTGTTCTTTATGCATGCATATGATACTACTAATAATCTCTTATTTACGATTAATAATCTATTTGTTGGATTTATTAATTATTTCTTGTGTAAATTCTATGATTTTACATTTTTTTTCTATTTTAGTTTTTTCAATATACACTCAATAATGCGCATAAAAAATTTAACAAACATTATCAATATATTCAACTTTAAAATTATTGATCTAGTGTCTTTTTTTTTTGGTATAAAATCACTTATTTCAAAAGCTTCAATCGATAAGAGAAAGTAGAGGTGTTTAAGATCGGTCCCCAAAAATCTGAATCGGACCCAAATAATATATTTTTGTATTTGGATTTGTTATATTTATCCGATGTTATTTTCAGGTCAGATTCGATTCGAACTATACTTTGGGCCACTCGGTCGAGTTTAAAGTTGTTCTTTAATAATATATATATCATAGTAAAATTAGTAATGTCATATTATACTTTTATACTTTAATTATTTTTGTTTTAAAATAATTTATTTTTGTATAAATATAATAATATTTTTTAAATTTAATTTTTAAAAATAAAATTTTATTACTTTAATATATAAAATTTACAAATTTATATATATTAATTTTATATTGGGTCAATCCCGATTCAACTCAATTATTTTTTAGGTCGAATTCTTTCTTATTAAACCTGACTCAATCCATGAACAACTCTAAAAAAATATATTTAAATAATTATATTTTTAATATGTCTTCACACACAGGAATCTTTTTTAAATTTGTATGAATTTTTTGTATGATTTTTTTTATTTGTCTAATAATTTTTTTTTTGGGACATAAATTTTAGACTTTTTGAGTATAAAGAAGACTTTGATAGCGTAAAAATTCAGCTAATAATAAGAAAAAGATACATAAAGTGACTGTTGTTTCATTCAGTGTAGGTGCTCAAACCCTAATGATGTTGATTATTGATTTTTATTATTTCTGTTTTTGTAGTGATGAATATCTATGGTGGTGGTTGATATGTAGCGATGATGGTGGCAGTGGTGGACAGATGATGGCCAATTGATCATATGATTATTTTCGCTCTTTTTTTTTTTAACATTAGAGTGATTAGACTTTCTAGGCTTTATATGTATGTTATGTCTTGTCTATTAATTTTACCAAATATAATATCTATAAATATTAATACTACTTTGTACCATGCACTGTTGTGTAACTTGTGTTTGTCTTATTATATTTATTAGCGTTTTTTTAAACTATTTTTTTATTAATGTATTAATAAATACTAACATGTCTAATTAATTTTTTTATTTATTAAATATTTGATTAGTAAATAATAAACTCCATACACTATAATTAAAGGTTCTTGAGTTTAAATCTTAGAAATTATAAAAAAAAGTATTTTTTATGGATTAGGTATATATAAAGAATTATATTTATCTAGAAACAAAAATTTGTGCACGGTACCTTTCAATATTCCCATTACATAAACTAAAGGGGTCATCTACTGTACAGATATACTTTTGTACAGATTTATAGATTTTTATTTTTTATTGATTTAAAAGCGTGTCACTAAAAGTGTTGCTTAAAGAGAAAATGTTATCCTTAATCGTTAACCTGGCTCTGATACCAATTTTTAGATGTAATTTCTTTTTCAAAATTTCTATTTTCAAAATTTCTATTAACTCTTCATATTTTGCTTCGAATAAGTTTATAATTTGTATAGATTTTGTTGGTGGTACTTTATAGTTTACAATTTCATAAAAAGTATTGTCCATTTCTATTATTACTAATTCTGATTTCATTTTTATAGTTTTTCAATCTTGTTTTACTTTATAATATTCTTTTTTACATGAATTATTGTATATAAAATCTTTTATCTGTTTGTCTTTTTCTTTAATATAATTTTTCAAATCCTCAAAAACCTCTTTTATTTCTACACTTTCTGTTGTTTCTAAATATCTTTTTAATTTTTCAACTTCATTCTCCATTTTTTCTTTCAACAGCTTTAATTCTTTTAAGTCATAATAAGGTTTCCAGTCATTTATAAATTTTTTAAGTTTAGCTCCAACTTGTTTATATTTATTCTTATTTCTATCCTTTTTATTATAAGGTCATTAATTTCGAACCGAAGATTATTTAATTCCCTTTTATACTCCTTTATTTTACTTTTTAATTTTTTCGCCCTTTTTCTTTTTATTTTGTTTTCTGGTCTTTCAATCTTTGTATACTTCATTATTTATCTTAGACTTTCTGAAAATTCTATCATCGATTCATCACTATTTTCTAGAGATTCTATTAATTTTTCTAACTCTTCAACTTCTCCTTTCAATTTGTCATAGATTATTTTTAGAGCTTTAAATGCTCTTTGATTTATTTCAGAAAACTGTAAATAATTCAACCGATTTTCTCTTTCAAAGAGCTCTTGTTTCTTGTCTTGATAGGTTACATATATTTTTTCTTTATTTATTGTCATAACTTAGTGTTTAGGGTTTCATTTAATTTTTCGACCTTTTTTGTTAATTCTTTTATTTCAGAATTTTCTTCTTTGATCTTTAACTTAGCTAAACTTAACGGGCTATTAATTTTGGATTCTCTTATTTGAAAATTTGATGAAACTAATTTTCCTGATGGTTCTTTTAGTAAAAGAACTGGGTTTTCAATAACTTTATATTTTGGTATTTCTGTCTTTACAATTTTCTGAAATAATTAATCGACATAAATTCTTTCTCTATTTTTAAATATTATACTATGATGGCTATTTGTTAAAGCATATCCAAGATGGGCATTGAATTTAACATTTACGTTTGCCAAGTTTCCATGAACAATTCCAATTATTTGATCTATTGGGTCATCAGTAATTCTTTTGTCACATATTGCTAAGCTTATTGGTGAATTAATTCCTTTCATATATGTAGATTTGATTAAGACTTGTATAGTACTAATATGAATCCATCCAATTTTAGATCTTTTTTGTTGATCCTTAATTTTCTCAATCTATTTACTCAATTCTTCATCATTTATCAAAGCTATTTCAAGTTCTCCATTGGCGGATTTTATCTTTATAGGGGCTTCAAGTTGAATTTTCCATAGTATATTATATTTTTTCTATTAAAAACTTCTTTTAAAAGATTTTGTTTATTAAAATTTTCATTTGATTTGAGATTTAATTCTGTTTTTAGAACAGCCTGTTTTTCATTATCTAGTAAGGCAGATAATCTATAATAATTAGATTCTTCCGTTAATTCTAAACTTTCTAAATAATTCATAACTATAAGATTAGGATAAAGGCGTACCTTTCTGGAGAAAAACTTCCTTTATTTAGAATATTTACATAAGATGTTTTTATCTCCAGAGGGGAGATTGTAGATACTAACTCCAGAGGGGAGTTTAGAATTGGTTTTTCCTAAGGGAATTCTTCTTCAGACTATAGAATCGCCTTGGCAACTTCCTCCTTGCTCTCCTAGCATATGAGTACTCTTAGCCTCCTGCTTTCTATTGTCTGATGCTTTCTACAATTGCCTAAGCAACCTATTTATAATGGTTGGGTCTGATGGACAATTTCCATCCTTACCCTTCTTATGACGTCATTGCTTACGTCATTGTTTATTATCTTGCACCAGCTACATTGTTGGTGCTCTATGACCTAAGCGCTTACGTCACTATGCAATAATGTTGAGAGATGCTTCAGATGTGCTGTCCTCCTCTTTCATTATGTGACCTTCAGATGCGTTGTCCTCTTCCTTTATTATGTGGGTTGATTCCGTTTCATTATTGCTTTCTTCAGATAACTCTGAGACACATAGCTGGCACTTGTGGTCTTCTCTGTCTTTTATCAAATAGCAGAGATTCCTCTTTATCCCTTCAGGGAGCTTTTCTAAGAGTCCAGATAAGTTGTAGAATGCTGATTCAAATTCCACTAAGAGTCTCATCTCTCTTTCTTCAATTTCATTCCTTTTACTGGACACAAGCAAAGTATTTCTGCTTTTATAATTGATTCTTGTGTGAGATTTCCTTGTTATCTTTTGAGTTCTTTCGAAGACCCTTGCTAGTGTGCTGGCTAGTCTTCCTTCATGACTGTAGATTGTTAAATCTTGAACTTGATCAATTGGTTGAAAATTTCCTGGGAAGACGGACATGAAGATTACTTGATGTGCTGGAACCAAGCATTCTTCTTCTTCATTAAAAATAGGTTGACTATTCATAAATTTTAGGGATATATCCCTTGGATTTACGTTGTCAATCATATTTTTAAATCTCTTTACTGCATCAATGAATCCTGCAGGAAACTCACTAATAATTTTCAAATCATTAAAAATTAAAATTGTATCAATTAATCCATACTGGAAAAACTGATAGGTATCAGATGGGGAAGCATCTGGAAATATAACCAGCTTTGTTAGCTGTTCTTTGGCAATAGGATAATATCCCAAGATTGCCCTTTTTTCTTCAGTCCAATTCAGGACTATGTTAAGGGTTTCTCTGAGATTTGATCTACAGACCCTTTTCTTTTCCTTGATTTCAGCCCTTGTAGGAATGTTTCTTATTATTCCTGTTCTCTGGGTTTGAATTGGAGCTTTATCTGCTCTTTTTAGGGTTTGCTCTGGATGAAGAGCTTCATATTCCCTGAAAGATTCCTTTGCTTCTTCCAGTGTTAAAAACCCTCCTTTATGAATTATCCTTAATTGATGTGTAAATGGTGCTGCTTTTTCCCAGGCATCATATACTCCTTTCATGGGGTCATTATAAATTACATAATATTTTTTATCTTGGGTGGATTTTTTGATAATTTCAACAATTGTTTTATTTTCTGGAATTTTTTCTTCACCTGATTTGTCCACCACGCTTAGCTGGCTGAACTCTGATGGTTTTGGTTGTTGTGTTGATTTCATTGCTTCGATGGCCTTCTTGAGGGATTGGATCTGTGTCCTTATTTGCTGACAATGCTTGCATTTTTCGAGTTCTTGTTCGTGTATCTGGATTTCTTGATCTAATGCGTTGTAGACGAACTCCATTCTCTTGTTAATGTATCTGCAATAACATTTTTGTCACCCTTAATATATTCAATTTTTATTGGATATTGTAACAAAAATAATTGCCATCTTACCAATCGTCCATGATTATAATCAACTTTTAAATTATATCGTATGAAACCTGTTAGGTAACTTGAATCTGTCCTTAATGTAAAATCTCTGGGTAGTAAATCAATTTTCCATTTCTTAAGAGATTTAATTGCTGCTAGAGTTTCCTTTTCATGAGTGGTATATCTCTGTTCTGTTGGAGTAAAAGTCCCTGAAATATACCTGCAAAGTAATTCCTTTGGGGAATATTTAGAATCTAGTGATTTTTTTTCTTGTTCCAAACTTTTTATAGCTTTCTTAGCTTTTAGACATCCTGACCAGGTTATGTCTGAAGCATCTGTTTCTACTATTAAGTAGTCATTTTCTTCTGGAATATAAAGTTCTGGAAGTTTTTCACAAAGTTTTTTAATTCTTTGAATTTGCATACTATCTTTTTCATCCCATTTCCATTCTTTTTTAGTACTTATTTTTGGAAATAAGCTTTTAGTGTATTCTGTTATATTCTTTAAAAATCCTTGATCGGAAATATAATTTATACACCCTAAAAATTTTTGTAATTGTTTTCTATCTTCTATTTTATTAGGAAATAAATTTACCTTTTCTAGAACATTTGGTTGAAGTTTTAGCTTACCTTGAGTAGATATAATTAATCCAAGAAACTCTATTTCTTGTTTTGCTATTCTTGCTTTCTTTTTGCTAAGAACTAATCATTTCTGTTTACATCTTTCTAAAACTATTAATAATTTTTGAAGATGATCTTCTTTATCCTGTTTTATAAAAATTAATATATCATCAATGTATACTAAAACAAATTCATTTAATTCTTTTAGATTTTCTTCCATAAATCTTTGATAAATACCTGGGGCTTGCTTTAATCCGAATGGTAATACATTCCATTCATAAAGCAACACACTTGTTGATTCTTTTGTTGGGCAAGTAAAAGCAGTTAATTTCTTTGTTTCTTCGTCTAAACGAAGTTGCCAATATCCTGATTTTGCATCAAGAGATGAAAACCAAGTAGCTCCCTTGATTTTTTCTAAAATAGAATCTTTTCTTAGAAGTTTATGAGCATCACCAATAGTTGCTTCATTCATTTTCTTATAGTTTATTACCATTCTTCGTTTTCCCCTTTTAATTTCATTATTGTTTTTAACGTAAAAAGCTGGAGCCGCATGAGGACTTTTACTTAATCTTATAATTCCTTTTTCCAAAAGATCTTTACATTCTAATGAAAACTCTTCTCTATCTCTTGCGGAATAAGAAATTTTATTTGGAACATTTATCTCTTTTGTGGGATCTTTTAATTTAATGCTTACTAATTCGTTATTTGTATTTTTAATATCTAAAGGATTTTCAGCACAAATTTCATCCAAAAGTTCTTCTATCTTTATTTCAAGATTATTTTTTGGAATATTTATCTGAAAGTATAAATTTAAATAACATGTTTCTAATATAGAAAATATTTTAAATTTTAAGATCTTATCTATAGTAGTAGTTGGTATTTTTATACGTTTTGATTTTTGATTTATTGAAGAATCGTGTAGGGCTTTTAAAACTATATATGTTAATTCTTGAATGAATGGATGATATAGCTTTAAAAAGTTATTTCCTATGATAAAATCCATTCCAGAATCTAACATATATATAGATGGAACAATGAACCTATAATTTTGAATAAAGATTTCAACCATCTCTGCTTTTTGGTCAATTTTATGTATTGATTTGTCAGCTATTCTAACTCTTAATGGTTTCTTTAATTTTTTCCAATCAAGTTTTATATTTAAACTAGCAAAGCATTGTGTTGCCCCAGAATCTATGAAAGCATTTATAAACTTTTCTGTTATTTTTATAGTAATAAATGTAGCATTATTACTCAGTCTCTGAGTCTGTTTCCGAGACATATTCAAAAATATAGTCTAAGTTATCATCAGATTCTTCTAATGGTTCCATGAAACAAGACTTAGCAATTTCTATTTGTTTAGTAAGATCCTTTTTATCCTTCTTTTTCGGGCATTCATTTGCGTAGTGTCCTTCTTCTTGACAATACCAACATTTACAATTTTCTTTTTTATTCGGGCAATAGTTATTTCTTTGTCTTTTGTTTTTATCGTTATTTTCTTTTCTAAAATATTTCTTTTTTCTCTAGTTTGGATAGTATTTTCTTTTTCTAAATTGATATTTTCTTTTTCTTTGAAAATTTTTATTAAGACCATATTTTTGAGGTATCTCTTCATTATCCTGACAGCAAATTCTGATTATATTTGCAAATCTTTTTTGAGTTGCTTCTTGCATACAACGTTCTTTTATTTCCTCTCTTATTGCAGAGGTTGCTCCACCAAAATTATTTTCAATTGTTCCTCTATTTATTTCTCTTATAAATCTTCCCATTATAAATTCATTAGCAGGGTATGGAAGTTTTGTTATGTACATACTAAGATAATGATTTTTATCTTCTTCTTTTAATTTGTAATAATGTATTCTATATTCACATATATAAGATTCCACATTACATAAATCATATATCTGAATATTAGCTAAATGGTTTTTTGCTTCTTGATATTCTTTATTATAGACTTCTTGTCTATGATCTATAATATTTTTTCCAAAAAATTCTTTATATAGAATCATCATTATATATAATATTTTATCATAAGCTGTTGTTTTTGTTTCTAATTCTTCTATTATTTGGTTTTCTATTGATGTCATATAATCTCTTATAGTTCCTTTAGTATGAAACCCTATGTAATTCCAAATGTCTCTTCCAGACAATTCACTAAGTTTTGGATTAGTAAAGGTTTCTAATAAGAAGGAATTTAACCAGTTTTCGAAAAAAATTTTTCGTTCTTTTTGCAGTCTAAATCGAGCATTCTTTCTCCTTCCATTTCCTGGATTTTAGGAACGTATTTTGATGGTATTTTTGTATATTTTGAATATTTATTTATAAACTCTTTTTTAAAAGCATAATTATCAAAACCTGTTTCCCATTTAAATTGAGATTGATTATCCTTAGATATTCCAGCTTCATTTTTTACTTGTATTGGAATTGCTGGTTCTTCGTCACTTGAATAATCTAGAATGTGTTCTTCATTTTCTATGTTTTCAGAATTAACTAACTCTTCTTCTATTTGAAAACCATGTTCCATAATATTATTTTCTTGAGCCATTTTTAATTGTTTAAAAAGCATTGTAACTTCTTCTAATTTTTCTTCAATATGCATAATTTTAATGGTGGTTTTACTTTTAGATCTGTTATGTTGATTATATTTTGAAATTTTTCTTTTTTGGGATTCTCTTTTTCCTTATCCCTTTGAAATTTTATACATACTAATATTTCTTCGAGCATATCTACTATAGAATTTAATTGTGGGTTAAAGGTATGATAAAGATGTGGAGAATCATTTCCATGGTAACATTTTTTAAAATTCCGTGTGAAAAATAAGTTTTTTCAGGTTTTTGAAGTCCTTCAATAAAACTTATAGTAAAATAAAGATTTTGAGAAAATTCATTTTGTATTGATTTTAAGAATTCGATGTCATTACAATTAACATTAGTTAAAATAAATTTTTCTCTCTTCCTACAATAATAGTTTAAACCATCACCTCTTATACATTCTATCTTTTGTTGTCTGATTGTTAATTAAAAAACAATTAATTCCCTGTCAAATTAAATGGATTATGTAGTTGAAATAATTAATGTAATTGTAATCTAATTTTAATAAAAATATTATGTATATAGAAAATAATTATCCAATCAATCATTATATTTATATTTGTATATAATATATATTATTTAAAAAATTTTAATATATATTTTATATTTTAATAAGTATTTTATATTAATAATTAATTTAGTAACTAATTTTTGTATATGCATAGTAATTTGAATTGTAATATATTTTGGTTGTCGACGGTATTTTTTAACTTGACAGACAAAAAGATTAATTTGTCGCAGATTAAAATTCTATTTAAGGAATTTATGGCTGGCCAATAAATTGTTGTATACACAAGATGAGATTCTAATCTCCAACACTTATTTAAGAGAACGAGTTGACTATTTGACTAACCCAAAATTAGTTTTTGAATTGTAATATATGCAAATATGCAATTTCCATAATTATTTCCAGTTTCTAAGAGCAACTCCAATGGACTGATATTGAGGCCGAAGAAACAAGTCCCTGCACGGATCTCAAGGTGAGAGAGTCCCTTTAAGCAGGGACTCAAATTAACCAATGATAATTTGCCATTTAGCAAATTATTATAAAAATAAATAATTATATAAAATTTAAAATAATTAAATAATTAAATAATTAAATAATAATTAAATTAATAATAATTATAATAAAAAATTATATTTTTATTTAATTAATATTTTATATTAATTATTTAAATAATTAAATCATAATTAATTTATTAATAATTTTAATAATTAATTAGAGTTTAATTAAATACATATGATAATTTTATGATGCTTGTAAAATTTAATTATGTTTTTTTTTATATGAAGTAATTTTATAAATTAGTGTAATTCTGAATTATATATTGTATATTATTCTTATGTATGAATTTATTTAATATTAATATCTTTTAATAGTAAATTATTTTTAAATTTATAAATTTAAATAATATTATTAAAAAATTAATTATATTAATTTTAAGTATTTTAATTAATTAATTAAGTGGAATCACAACAGGAACTAAAATTAGTTCCTTCTAATGGAGAAGAGATAGATGTTTTGAGTTTCTATTTACTGTTTATGATGCAAAAGCTGATGTGGAGTTACTTTTTATGACAGATGAGTTATAAATAAAAACTGATGAATTCTTTATTGAAAATGGTCTTATGTGAACAAATTAGTGTTAAAATCTACGTGTAGTACATGTACATATAAAAGAGATTTAGATTACTGATTATGAAATCAATGTGACCTAAAAGGGCATTAATTTCTGGGTGTGATTAGGTTAGGATAGGCTGGATAGCTACATATATGTTTGGAGAACATCATGTTTGGATTAATAATAATAATAATAATAATAATAATAATAATAATAATAATAATAATAATAATGATGGATGGATGGAAAGGTGCAGTGTATTTAGTGTGGAATATATATCCAAATCCAACGGTGATGAAAATAAAGAGAGGAAGATGGAGACAAGACATGAAATGGGGCCACAGAAATCTAAGAGAGAATCAAGTGGATTGGCCGGACTCACTATGCTTCTCACCATCATCATCATCACTCTCTTCCGAATGCGCAATTACCAATGCAATGCAATGCAACAACAATGGCCTTTGCCTAGCAGTAATGTTTTGCTCATACATTTCGTGGGTCGTAATGAATGTCTTTTCAGATTCAGGAGGCCCTATTTATTTCTTTTCTTTTTTATACTTTATTGCTTCTTTCTTTTTAAATTTTCTCCCACTTTGCTTTTTATTATATTCTTTACGCCAAAACAGATTTAGAACTTGGTTTTGTTTGAGCTATCTATAGCACTAGAAGCAAATTAAGCCAACTCGCTAATTTAGTTTGAATTTGACTTAGCCCAATTTGGGTAAATAATTTAATTAAATTTTTTTTAAAAAAATAATTTAAATAATAAATGATTATATTAAAAGTAGTTTATAAATAAGTTATTTTGTATTTAAATTTTTAGTTATAAAAGTGTTTATTTTATAGAAATGTGATAAAAAATAGTAGTATTATGAGAGAAAATATTTTTTTAACTTCTCTATAATAAGCTCCTAAATAGTTTTTTAGAAAGCTGTAACTTGATTTTAAAAATTATACCAGACATTAATACTACTACTTTTATAAGTAAAAAGCTCAAAAAAATTACTTTTAAAACTTCTCGAACGGATCCTTATTAACAATTTGATAAGCTGAATTTAGACACCGGTCAATGGTCCCAGAACGTTTGAACCATTAAATGGTCCCATAACAAAACATGTTTTTAAAGTCTTTTTAACAACTGTTACATAGTCTTTTAACTAATTTTAATTACAAATTGACCTTATATATTTTATTTAATTATAAAAACAGTTTTTTATTTTATATATTATTATTTTATCAACCATCTATTATATTTATTAACAATCAAAAACAAAAACAATAACGAATTAGATCTTCCATTGATCGTAATAAAGCTTTTGGCCATTCCAATGGATTAAAAGTTTATATTTGATCGGTGACGTTCGTGATGAACCGTAAAATCGTGTTTCATTGAAAACCAATCGATTGGAATTTCAAAACAATCGATTGAATTATAACTCAATCGATTAGATTACAGTTTATCACAAAACAATCGATTGAAAATTGCAAGGCAGCATGTTTTCGCATAAATCAATCGATTAGTTATATGACCCAATCGATTGAACGATGAATAAAAATTGGATTTTTGTAATTCAATCGATTGTTTATAATTCAATCAATCAATTTGCTGTGTCTTTGTTGCTGTTTTGTTGAATTTGTTGCTACGTTGTTGAGTTTTTGTTGTTATTGATGATAAACTTTGATGTTGGGCAAAGTATTACATTGCATTGGATGCCTCTCCAAAAGCAATATAATTCAAACCTGAAACCTGCCTCCAAGATGTGTATATTCAACAATGACACCTGAAAAAAGTGAAAATTTATTATTTTTACCACCACATCCAAGATGCAACTCTTGCTTCCTTAAGTAGCAAAATGCATAGAACTCTCTGCAACTCCTTGGCATCAATCAACCCTTCTTTATTCTCATCATAGACATCAAAATCTTGTTTCGCCTCATCATTGCTTTGTTAAATTAAAATTGTTATCTTACTAGTATATGTGCCTGCGCATAGTGCTATGCACGGGGAAGTGCTAAATCAAACAAGTTTAGATGAAATTCTTTTATATATCATTTAGAAAAACATTGGACCATGGACTATGCAGACTATATATTGATAGACTAGATTGGCCATATAGCAGTAGAAACTTTGGATTATGCAGGCTATATGTTAGTAGAATTGACATTCTATAGCTGTTTAATAGTACTCTAACTATATATCTGCCAAGGTCATTGGTTATCTTTTCTAAATACGAGGCACAGATTAGTTTAACAATTTATTAGGTGTTAACTTGTAAAGATTGAATCTATTAGATTGATATTTTTTATAACAAGGGTACAAATATTTTCATGTAAAACTCTCCATGCTTCAAAGATGTTTCTGTAATATTTGCTAATTTACCACAAAAAGATTAGAATAAAAATACTAAATTAATATACATTCAAATGATTAAATTGGGAGAAGGATAGATATCACATAAACAGCCACAATGTCAATCTATTACCGAGGATAGCATCTAAAGGTCCCATACAAATATGCTTTTATATCTATTGCACATCCACAAGTCTAGGAATTAGAAATTCTTTAACTGACTTACAGAGAAATTCTTTAATGGTAGATTGATGGTGGTCTATGTCTCTATGTCTGCATCACTTCTGTGCAGATTAAAATTAAGTTGTGTTCATTCTGTTAACTAAATTATACTTCCTCAAATATATTAGATTCTCCAAGTCCAGCCACTATATTTGGTATTTACCCATTAAGAATCACTGTTTCATTCACCTCAAAATAACAGAACACAAATAAGTTTCTCATTTAGTTAAAGGAAAAAACCGAATCAGCCTTGTAGCTTTTCAGCTCCTGCAGATTCCAGTAGCACTTAACCTTGCATTGACAAATTCTAAGAGTAAGTGATCAGAGGACTAAATTAGAATATAGCACAAAAGATAAGATTTATAATTTTTTTAAAAGCTAAAGGGGAAAATTTTAAATAATAAAAAAAATAAAGACAAGAAACCAAAATAATCCATTTACAACTAATTAGGAGGTTTTCTTCTTCTTTTTTCTTTTCTTGTTAACTTTTATTTTAATTATCTAACCACTTGGATACTCAAGCAATCGATTGTTTTGGTGAGACTCCAGGTTGTTTTCAAGCATTCAATCGATTAGAGGGTATAAACAATCGATTGAATTACAAAAATCCAATTTTTATTCATCATTCAATCGATTAGGTCATATAACCAATCGATTGATTTATGCGAAAATATGCTGCCTTACAATTTTCAATCGATTGTTTTGTGATAAACTGTAATCTAATCGATTGAGTTATAATTCAATCGATTGTTTTGAAATTCCAATCGATTGGTTTTCAATGAAATACGATTTTACAGTTCATCGCGAACGTCACCAATCAAATATAAACTTTTAATCCATTGGAATGGCCAAAAACTTTATTACGATCAATGGAAGATCTAATTCGTTATTATTTTTGTTTTTGATTGTTAATAAACATAATAGATTATTGATAAAATAATAATATATAAAATAAAAAACTGTTTTTATAATTAAATAAAATATATGGGGTTAATTTGTAATTAAAATCAGTTAAAGGACTATGTAGCAGTTGTTAAAAAAATTTAAAAAACATGTTTTGTTATGGGACCATTTAATGGTCCAAACGTTTTGGGACCACCGAATCCTGAATTTATGAGTTTGTAAACTAAGTTTTTAAGTTTAAATTTAAACTTATATATTAAATGAGTCGAATTTAAAATTAAATAACCTCAACTTATTAGTTCGTAAGTTGATCACTTATATATATATATATAATTATGTATATTAATACATATATTAAACATTTTATACTTTTACTTTATAATAATGATATATAATTATATATACGTATATAATTTTTATATATAATTATGATAAAGGACATAATTATATTTGATAAATAAACAATATGTACAATTGATTTTTTTAAAGATAAATTATGATTATTTTATATAAAATTATACTTTATATTCAAGTTATTTAAATTAGTTCGTGAGTTTTTCGTCTGAACTTGAATTTTAAAAATAGGCATTATTATTAATGAGTCAAGTTGTGAGTCGAGTTCAATTTTCGTAAACTAAATTTAAACTTAATTTGGCTCAATTTAATTCAATTCGGTTCGACTTAACTCAATTCACTTCTAACTCTACTTATATAAAATAATTATATATTTTTCTTTAAAATTTTTTATCATCTATAAAGATGCTTAGTTTTTTTTTTTTTTGTTTAAAGGATGAAGATAGATGCTCAAACCCCTAAAAGTTGAAATATCAAGGTGAACGGTTTTTTCTTAAACGAGGTTTTAATAATAGAATATATATATATATATATATATATATATATATATATATATATATATATATATATATATATATATATATATATATAAAATTGTTTGTGTCTCTATTTTATGATATATTATCAAAATGTTTATAGTCACCAAAAAAAATATATCAAAATGCCTATAATCAAGAGACTTAAAGTTAAATTATTGTTATCTAACATAAAAGAATTTAAGCGTAAAATAAATAAAAAAAAAGTCTATACAAATAGTTTACATTACAAACTAAAAAAACTCTTGTGTAAAAAGACATGATAGATATTATAATTTGTGTATACCTTTCTAGTAACTTAAAATTTTTGAGATAAATTAAATAGTTTCTCATTACATTTACATATAGCTAGAAATTAAATACGCAAATGACCGCTTAAACATTTTTTAGATCTTCCGTTACAATTCAATCCATCAATAAAAAAAAAAAAAATACAAAGACGACTCTCATAATTATTAATCCACTTCCTTGGACATTATCATCAAGAATATGCCATTAATAATTAGGATCACTATCACAACAATCATATCAAAAAGTAACAAACTAATACAACTCTAAACCCCTTAAACATTTTTAACCGTACAAATTCATAATCAGTTTATGTTCTACAATCATAATATATCTGTTATTAAAAAAATTTAATAGTATCTTAATATTTTTATTTAGCAGACATTTTGAAACCCTAAAATACTACAATTTTGACAAAAGTCTAATTAAGATAATTAAAAAAATCTTTGTATAATTAAAAAAAAATTCTAAAAATTCAAACTTAAGAAGATGTGAAAACGCTTCTCTTTTTCTATAAAAACGGTACGTTTCGAAGTGTGAAGTGGACAAAAAAAAATTTCAAAAAATATTTTAGAATTATCTTTATAAGCCTCCATCCATTATTTTAGGTTACAAAAAAGACTTGATTTATTAAAAAAATTCTAGTCATATATATTATTTTATATCTAGTATATCTATTCGCACAAAAGTCTTTTTAGAAATTTTAATGTAAAAAATATTAAAAATTTTCACATGTGAAGATTAATACTTTGTGTGTTAATTTAACTAGTTGGTTCATTTATACGTTAATTTCGCTGATAAATATTGAAAATGTTAAAAAATTTCACATAAATTAACACACAAAGGAACCAACTAGTTAGGCCTAACCAAATAACATGTTTGGTTCGTTTGTTTAATTAATTTGATTTGGGTGGTTGTAATGTATGGTACTGTATGCATATTGCATAAACAGTATTATAACTTTTGCAGTAGCTCAGCTTTTTGCTGACTTGATATTAATGGCTTTATTTGGTACAGGGGTAGCACTATTCTATTTCATATTTACCACACTACTACTCTCTTTAAAGAACACAAATCATGACAAATACTGCAACCAAAATTCCAAATTCTCCAAAACATCAGAACTTCCTAATAATTCATTCGTCTTTAAACTTTGTCTCTATTTACTGCCTTTTCAGTTTTACTACTTCAAGTTAAAGTTATTATGAATTCAAAATAAAATAAAAAACTACTCCTACTACATACATCACCAACCATTTTAATTTAAATCATGTGTCTTTTTTATTTTGCATGCATTTCTGTTTTAAATCTTCTACTTTTTTTTTTTTGTTTACTGCCTCTAAACTAGACAATTTTGATTTTGGGAATTTAACCCAGTCTATTCTCTCCTTCCCTTATTGAAACATGTCGGTTATATGTAGTATTGTATTCAGATTCAAACTTTGACAATGACTAAATAATAAGAATAACGTCTATACAAGTTTTCAAATCTTTTTTTTTTCTGGTTTTTTTTTTCTTCTTCTCCTCGTATTTTTTTTCTTTTAAATTTTTGCAAATTCTTCTTCTTCTTTTTTTCTTCTCTTTTTTTTTTCTTCTGCTTCTCTTTTTTTTCCTTTTTTAACGAAACACACGCAGACTTCTTTTTCTTCTTTTTTCTTCTCCTCCTTTTTTTTCTCCTCTTCTCCTCCTTCTTCTTCTTTATCGTCATCATCAATAATACCAACATTTTGCAACTGTCTTTATTAGTTATAATTTTTCTGCTGTCATCATTAAATAATTTCGGTTCATTTCTTAATTTATTTCGACTCATTTGTGTGTTGATTGTTGGTTCATTTGTGTATTAATTTCGATTCACTTGATGCTTCTGATAAGTATTGACCAAATTTTTTATTCACAAGTGAACTGAAATTAACATACAAATGAACCGAAATTAATTCACAAATAAACTAAAATAAATTGAAATTATTTAATGATGGCACTAGAAAAAATCAGAACCAATAAAGATATTAACAAAATATTGGTTTTGTTGGTGATGACGATAACAAAGGAGGAGGAGGAAGAGGAGGAGGAAAAGAAGAATCTGTGTGCGCGAACGTATGCGTGAATTTGAAACAAGAAGAAGAATAAACGCGGGGGAGAAGAAGAAGAAGAAGAAGCGAAAGAGGATCGGAAAAGAAGAAAAAGCGTGTGTAATGACACTTTTTTAATGAGAGTGCTTTTGTTGATATTGGACCTACTTGAATAAACTTGGATTAAAAAAAAATACTTGAATATATAGAAATTCTGAAATAATAAATAGTACCTTTAAATATGTATGTGGGTGCGAAGTACTAGTGTTTATGAGTGTGTGATGGCTAAAATTATTGAAAAAGTTTGGTAACAAAAAATTTTCAGCCATAATTAACCATAATTTTTTATAATTTACTTCATTTATATAATGAGCAATGCTAGGGGCCAGCAATTTTTGTGATTGTTAGCCATCAATTAGCCATCAATGATGATTTGATGGTGTGAGATTGGTGTGAGATTTCATCCAATGGCTCACCTTCTTCTGCTGGTTACATGCTGGCCAAAATTCAATAAAACTGCTGGCCCCTAGACTTTTCCTTATATAATTTAACAACAGTTTTATTTTTTTATCTCACTCTCCTACCAATTTACTTATCATATTCTTATCGGTCTCACTTATTAATGACATTAATTATAATATCATATTCTTTACTATTAGACATTCTTGTAATTAATACTTAATATTTCTTTTTATAATTTGATTTTTATATTTAAGAATACAATAAAGACTAATAATAATTATAAAAAATGGTAATGATCATTTATATATATTAAATGAATTAATTGTAATTAATTTTTTTAAGTCATTTATCATCATTCAATGGAGAGATACAAAACCTGAAAACTACCTGATGCGTGAGCATCTTGTCTATCTTTTCCTAGTGAATTTGCACTTAAATTGTTGAGTTTAATAAAGAATTTATTATCTTTTAGCCAATATGGATGCTACTTTGAGTCTTTTACAATTTTGTTTATTTTAGGTAGCATTCGGCTGGATTTGATGGAGTTTCTGCAGTACAAAAACAAAAAGAGATGGCAGCGAGGAGCGACGCGTACGCGTGATTTGGAGTTTAGCCCATCGACGTGTACGCGTGACCGACGCGTCCGCGTGACTTGAAAATTTGTTCATCAACGCGGACGCGTGACTTGCGAAGAAGATCAGCAACGCGTACGCATGACTGACGCGTACGCGTGACATGCGTCACGTGCAGAAAATACAGAAAAAACGCTGGGGGCGATTTCTGGGCTGTTTTAACTCAGTTTTCAGCCCAGAAAACACATATTAGAAACTGCAGAATGGACAAAACACGTGGTCCCCACCCATCAACTGAAGACTTGTCAATTAAATTCAAATTTAAATTCAAATCTTATTTTTAGGAAAAGATATTATTTTTAATTTTAGATAATTAGATTTTAAATTTATTAGGATTAGTTATAAATAGGAATTTAGATGTCATCAGATGGGAATTCTGTACATTTTTACCAGAATTCTTATTTTCTTCTCTGAACCATGAGCAACTAATCCTTCATTATTAAGGTTAGGAGCTCTGTCTATTTGTATGGATTGATTCGTTTGATATTTCTAATTTAATCCATATTTTGATTTATATTTCAATAATTGTTTTCATTCTTTATTTTATAAATTTGGGTGAAACGGAAGTATGACCCTCTTTCTATTTGAGTTCTTGTAAAACTTGAAAAAGCTCTTTACTTGAACAACAGCTTGAAAACATATTATCCTGAATTTCTAATTGTTTGTAGTTAACGGGATACGTGACATATAATCCCCTTAATTTTGGATAATTAGGATTCTTGTGGCATATAAACTGGAATTTGATCATCACCTTCTAATTGGAATTAATTGACCAAGGAATTGGCAGTTAATAAATTTTAGAGGAGACTAGGAAGGTCTAAGGAGTTAGGGTCTAGTCACATATAGTTTGCCATGAATTAAATCTTGCATGATTAAAATAGTTAGTAAGAAAAATCAATCCAAAAAATAGATAACTCTGAAGCCTTAACTATTTTCTCTATATTTTATTCTCGACTCATTGCTGCTTGCTTTCTGAAATTCTTGATTTACTGTTTAATGCTCTTTGAATATTTCAAAACCCTTTTCTGCTTACCTAACTAAGCCCATCAATCAATCATTATTGCTTGATCCATCAATCCTCGTGGGATCGATCCTTACTCACGTAAGATATTACTTGAAACGACCCAGTACACTTGCCGGTTAATCTGTGGGTATAAATTACCGAACCAAGATTTTGGCGCCGTTGCCGGGGATTGATAGTGATTAACAACTATCAGTTGTTTGATTGCGTAGATTAGGCGTTTTAATTTTAATTTATTTTATTATTTTCGAAAAAAAATTAAATAAATAAAAATTTAGCACTAATATTTCTCTTAATTTCTGAAATTAAGTTTGGTGTTACCTGGTTAATTTTGTTTTAATTTTTCTATTTAAATTTTTGAATTTTTTTTATAGAATAGTTAGTATTTTTATTTTATTTCTTTACACAGGTTAACTCACTGGGAATTCTCTGCATTCTGACGTAGAGATTCCTATCTTTTCTTGTTTTCTATTTGTTTATGCGCAGGAACAGAGACAAAGAACCTCTCTTAGACTTTGATCCTGAACCTGAAAGGACTTTCAGGCAGCGTTTACAACAAGAAAGACTTTACAAGGCTGCAGAATCCATTATGGATCCTAATGATGCTAATAATGCCAATGGGACAAATCCGAATGGGAATGAACAACAAAGGAGAGTACTTGGCTTTTTCTCCGCTCCTACAGCAGATCTGTATGGAAAAAACGTTGTGGTGCCTCCTATAACTGCGAACAACTTTGAGTTGAAGTCACAAGTAGTCACCCTGGTGCAACAAAACTACCAGTATCATGGTCTTCCCCACGAAGACCTAAATCAATTTATTTCCAATTTCCTTCAGATTTGTGATACTGTGAAGACAAATGGAGTGAACCCAAAAGTGTACAAACTCATGCTCTTCCTGTTTGCTTTGAGGGATGGAGCAAAACTATGGTTAGATTCTCAACCCAAGGAGAGTTTGGATACTTGGAACAAGGTGGTTACTGAGTTTCTCACTAAATTTTTCCCACCAAAGAAGCTGACTAAGCTTAGGGTGGAGGTTCAGACCTTCAGGTAGAAGGATGGTGAAACTCTGTATGAAGCTTGGGAGAGATACAAGCTACTGACTAGGCAATGCCCTCCGGACATGTTCTCCAAATGGACTCAACTAGACATCTTTTATGAAGGCTTGGGTGAAATATCCAAGATGTGCTTAGATAATTCTGCAAGAGGTTCATTGCACAAGAAGAAGATACCATAGGAGACTATTGAGCTTATTGAATTGGTTGCTAGCAACCAATATTTATACTCGTCTAACAGGAATCCTGTGAACTCTGAGACTCCTCAGAGGAAGGGTGTCATGGAAGTAGAAGCTCTAAATGCTATTCTTGCTCAGAACAAGCTTATGTCTCAACAAATAAATCTACTTACTCAACACATGGGTAGCATGCAAGTCTCAGCTGTCAACACCCAAAATCCACCTCAAGAGGTCTCCTATGACATGGCAGGAAATTTAGTGCAAAATGATAACTATGATTATGCTCAATCCTCTTCCGAACAGGTCAATTACATGGGGAGTGATTCTAGAAACCCCAATAATGACCCCTATTCTCAGACATACAATCAAGAATGGAGAAATCACTCAAATTTTGGGTGGAGAGACCAACCTCAGAGACCTCAAAATTTCAACAATAATTCTCAGGGCGGCTTCCAACAGAACAATTACAATAACCGCCAATCTCAGCCTCAGCAGGCTAACTCTAGATCCAAGGAAGAGTCTAATTGGGAGATGATGAGGAATTATATGCAAGAAACCAGAGCCTCCATTAGAAACTTGAAAGTGCAAATGGGCCAGCTGAGCAAGCAAATACCTGAGAGGTCTGCAAGCATATTTCCAGGTGATACAGTGGTAAACCCAAGAGAAGACTGCAAGGTTATTCAATTGACAAGTGGTAAAACAGCTGGCTCTGAGACAAGGGCCAATGAAGAGCTAGTTGAAAAGAGAGCTCCAGAGGAGAAAAAGGAAGAAGTGGAGCTCCAAAGCGTGCAGAGAACCCATTCCCTGACTCTCTAGACACGTATCCTACACTACCAAAGGCTCCTGAATACAAGCCAAAAATGCCATATCCTCAGAGACTTCAGAAGAATTCCAAAGAAAAGTAGTTCTCTAAATTTTTAGATGTCTTCAAGAAGCTACAGATCAACATTCCTTTCACAGAGGCTCTTGAGCAAATGCCTCTCTATGCTAAATTTATGAAAGAACTGTTGACCCACAAGAGGAATTAGAAGGAACAAGAAACAATGGTGTTAACCAAGGAATGCAGTGCCATTATTCAACACAACCTTTATGAGAAGATGCCAGATCCAGGGAGCTTTGTAATTCCTTGCACCATTGGAGATGTCACCATTCAGAGAGCTTTATGTGACCTTGGAGCTAGCATCAATCTCATGCCACTTTCAATGATGAAAAAGCTTCAAATTGAGAAGGTAAAATCTACTCGTATTTCTCTTCAACTTGCTGATCTTTCTATTAAATTACCTGTGAGTGTTGTTGAGGATTTACTTGTTAAAGTAGGACCATTCATCTTTCCTGTTGATTTTGTTATATTAGACATGGAAGAGGAGGTAAAATCCTCTATTATACTTGGTAGACCCTTTTTAGCTACAGGTAGAGCTCTGATTGATATACAAAACGGTGAATTGACCCTGAGGGTCAATGAAGAACAGGTGGTCCTTTATTTTTTTAAAGCTCTCAAGCACCCTAATGATTCTGAAGGGTGTATGAAAATAGATGTTATTAAACCACTTGTTCAAGAGGTACTGAAAGCTGAGGTGCTTGATGACATTCTGGATCCTATCTTTGAGTATGAATTAGTTGAAGTTGATAATTCACCATCCCATGGTTCACACGCCTAAAGCAGAGGAGGAAGTCCCCAAGCTTGAGCTCAAATCCTTACCTCCTTCTTTGAAATATGTGTTCTTGGGTGAGAATGACTCATATCCAGTGATTATCAGCTCTTCCATGAAGCCTGAAGAGGAAGAGGCGCTTATTTCAGTGCTCAAGAGCCATAAAACAGCTCTTGGGTGGACCATTAGTGACTTGAAGGGGATTAGTCCAACCAAGTGTATGCACAAGATCCTCCTTGAAGATGATGCTAAACCAATTGTGCAACCACAAAGGAGACTCAATCCAACCATAAAAGAGGTGGTCCAAAAAAAGGTAATAAAACTATGGGAAGTAGGAATTATTTATCCTATTTCTGACAGTCCTTGGGTAAGTCCTGTGCAGGTAGTTCCCAAGAAAGGAGGGATGACAGTGATCAAGAATGAAAAGAATGAGCTTATCCCCACAAGAACAGTCACATGATGGAGAATGTGTATAGACTACAAGATGCTCAATACTGCTACAAGGAAGGATCATTTCCCCCTGCCTTTCATTGATCCGATGCTTGAGAGGTTAGATGGTCATGCATTTTATTGTTTTCTAGATGGATATTCTGGATATAATCAAATTGCAGTGGACCCTCAAGATCAAGAGAAGACAGCATTCACATGCCCCTTTGGAGTATTTGCCTACAGAAGAATGCCTTTTGGACTTTGCAATGCTCCAGCAACTTTTCAGAGGTGTATGCTTTCAATTTTTTTCTGATATGGTTGAAAAGTTTATTGAGGTATTTATGGATGACTTTTCTATTTTTGGTAATTCTTTTGAATCCTGCCTTAAGCATTTATCTCTTGTCTTGAAACGGTGTCAAGAATCAAACTTTATTTTAAATTGAAAAAAATGTCATTTTATGGTTACAGAAGGTATTGTTCTTGGACACCGGATTTCAAGTAAGGGAATTGAGGTTGATAGAGCAAAGGTGGAGGTAATTGAAAATTACCAGCACCAACTAATGTTAAGGCAGTCAGGAGTTTCTTGGGTCATGCAGGATTTTATAGAAGATTTATAAAGGATTTTTCTAAAATTGCTAAACCTCTAAGCAACCTCTTGGTTGCTGATGTTCCTTTTGTCTTTGATTCTGATTGTTTGCATGCCTTTGAAACTCTGAAAGCAAACTTTACCTCTGCTCCTATTATAGCTCCCCCTGACTGTGATCTACCATTTGAATTAATGTGTGATGCTAGTGACTTTGCTATAAGAGCTGTTTTAAGATAGAGGCATGGTAAGCTTGTACATGTTATTTACTATGCCAGTCGTGTGTTAAATGATGCCCAAAAGATTTACACAACTACAGAAAAGGAATTATTAGCTGTTGTGTATGAGGTTGATAAGTTTAGGTCCTATTTACTTGGTTCTAAGGTTATTATTTATACTGATCATGCTGCTTTGAAGTACCTTCTAACCAAACAGGATTCTAAACCAAGATTAATCAGATGGGTGTTGCTCTTTTAGGAGTTTGATATTGAGATAAAAGACAGGAAAGGGTCAGAGAATCAAGTAGCTGACCATCTTTTCAGAATTAAGCCTGAAGCAAGAGTACAACCACCCACAGCTGTAACTGAGACGTTTCCGGATGAGCAATTGTTCCTCATTCAGCAGGCAATGTGGTTTGCAGATATTGCAAATTATAAGGTCATGAATTTTATCCCAAGGAAGTACAGTAGGCAACAAGTGAAGAAGCTATTGACTGATGCAAAGTACTACATTTGGGAGGAACCATACCTTTTCAAAAGGTGTTCAGATGGAATCATCCGGAGATGTGTCCCAGATGAAGAAAAATAGCAGATTCTTTGGCACTGTCATGGTTCTGAGTACGGAGGCCACTTTGGTGGTGAAAGGACAGCTACAAAGGTCCTTCAGAGCGGGTTTTACTGGCCGACTCTCTTTAGGGACTCAAGAGCATTTGTAAAGCATTGTGACAGATGTGAAAAAGCTACGAATCTCCCTGCCAACCATGAAATGCCATAGTAGGGGATTCTTGAGGTTGAGTTATTTGATGTGTGGGGTGTTGATTTCATGCGACCTTTCCCACCCTCACATTCAAACAACTATATTCTAGTGGCAGTTGACTACGTGCCCAAGTGGGTGGAAGCTGTGGCTTTACCCACCAATGATGCCAAAGTGGTAATGAGCTTTCTTTAGAGATATATCTTTAGCCGGTTTGGTGTCCCAAGGATACTCATTAGTGATGGATGAAGTCATTTCTGCAACAGACAGCTGGACTCTCTTCTGTAGAGATATGGAGTCCGTCATAAAGTGGCAACCCCCTATCACCCTCAGACAAGTGGACAGGTTGAAGTTTCCAACAGGGAACTTAAGAGAATTCTAGAGAAGACCATTAGTGTTTTAAGAAAGGACTGGTCTAGGAAGCTTGATGATACTCTCTGGGCATACCGGACAGCATACAAGACTCCCATTGGCATGTCCCCTTATCAGTTGGTCTTTGGCAAAGCCTGTCACTTGCCAGTTGAGCTGGAGCATAAAGCTTACTGGGCAATCAGGTATCTAAATATTGATTCAGAAGCTGCAGGAATCAAGCGAATGCTTCAGTTGAATGAGCTTGATGAATTCAGATATTCAGCCTATGAGAATGCCAAATTCTATAAGGAGAGAACCAAGCTACTGCATGACAAAAAGATTGCCATCAGAGCATTTGAGCCAGGAAAAAGAGTGCTTCTATATAATTCAAGGCTCAAATTCTTTCCTGGGAAGCTGAAATCCCAATGGTCAAGACCATTTGTGGTTACCAGAGCTTCACCATATGGTCATGTGGAAATATAGGAAGAGAATTCTGACAGAAAATTTATAGTGAATGGCCAGAGGTTGAAGCACTATCTTGGAGGCGAGATTGATCGCTGATGAGCGGATAATTTATACGCTTTTTGGCAATGTTTTCAGGTAGTTTTTAGTAGGATCTAGCTACTTTTGGGGATGTTTTTATTAGTTTTTATGTAAAATTCACATTTCTGGACTTTAATATGAGTTTGTGTATTTTTCTGTGATTTCAGGTATTTTCTGGCTGAAATTGAGGGACCTGAGCAAAAATCTGATAGGAAGCTGACAAAGGACTGCTGATGCTGTTGGATTCTGACCTCTCTGCACTTGAAATAGATTTTCTGGAGCTACAGAACTCGAAATGGTGCGCGCTCAACTGCGTTGGAAAGTAGACATCCAGGGCTTTCCAGCAATATATAATAGTCCACACTTTATTCAAGTTTAGATGGCGCAAACTGGCATTCAACACCGGTTCCATGCTGCATTCTAGAGTAAAACGCCAGAAACACGTCACAAACCAGAGTTAAACGCCAAAAACACGTTATAACTTGGTGTTTAACCCCAAGAGAAGACTCTGCACGTGTAAAGCTCAAGCTCAGTCCAAGAACACACCAAAGTGGGCCCCGGAAGTGGATTTCTGCACTTAGACTTATTTCTGTAAATCCTAGTAACTAGTCTAGTATAAATAGGACATTTTACTATTGTATTAGACATCTTTGGAATATCCTTAGATCATCTTTTGATCTCTTGATCACTTTTATGGGGGCTGGCCATTCGGCCATGCCTGGACCTTCATCACTTATGTATTTTCAACGGTGGAGTTTCTACACACCATAGATTAAGGTGTGGAGCTCTGCTGTACCTCGAGTATTAATGCAATTACTACTACTTTCTATTCAATTCAGCTTATTCTTGTTCCAAGATATTCGCTGTACTTCAATATGATGAATGTGATGATCCGTGACACTCATCATCATTCTCATCTATAAACGCGTGACTGACAACCACTTCCGTTCTACCTTAGATTGAGCGTGTATCTCTTGGATTCCTTAATCAGAATCTTCGTGGTATAAGCTAGAATCCATTGGTAGCATTCTTGAGAATCCGGAAAGTCTAAACCTTGTCTGTGGTATTCCGAGTAGGATTCAGGGATTGAATGACTGTGACGAGCTTCAAACTCGCGAGTGTTGGGCGTAGTGACAGGCGCAAAAGAATCACTGGATTCTATTGCAACATGATCGAGAACCGACAGATGATTAGCCGTGCTGTGACAGAGCATTTGGACCATTTTCACTGAGAGGATGGGAAGTAGCCATTGATAACGGTGATGCCCTACATACAGCTTGCCATGGAAAGGAGTAAGAGTGATTGGATGAAAGCAGTAGGAAAGCAGAGATCTAAAAGGAATACAGTATCTTCATGCGCTTATCTGAAATTTCCACCAATGAATTACATAAGTATCTCTATCTCTATTTTATGCTTTATTTATCTTTATATTCGAACACTATTATAACCATTTGAATCCGTCTAACTGAGATTTACAAGATGACCATAGCTTGCTTCATACCAACAATCTCCATGGATCGACCCTTACTCACGTAATGTATTACTTGGACGACCCAGTGCACTTGCTGGTTAGTTGTGCAAAGTTGTGACAAAGTGTGATTCACGTTTGAGAGCTCCAAGTCTTTGGCGCCATTGTTGATGATCACAATTTCGTGCACCAATCGCCAGAGGTCCACTCATCTGCTGAACTAGCAGAACTGACTGTCAAGCTAGTGACGATAAAGAAGCGCTTGTCGGGAGGCAACCCGATAATTTCGTATCCTTAGTTATTTTTTGTAATAGTAGTTTTCTTACTTATTTGATTTTTATTGAGTTTTCACTATTTTTCTAATCATGCAGCTATTTTTGAACAAGAACCGGAAAAAAGAAGAAGAAGAAGAGCACCCGACGCGCAAGCGTCGCTGACGCGTACGCGTCAGATGGGTGTGCGTGAAAAATAAATTTGAATAGAGGGTTGCGCGGGAGTGGCGCAAGAATGATGCCTCTAGCACAAACAAATTCACGCGTACGCGTACCCCACGCGTGCGCGTCATTTGTGATTTTCGCCATTCACGCGGGCGCGTCAGCGACGCGAACGCGTGACCTGTAAAATCGACATAAAGGAGTTTTTGGGCAGAGAATTATGCTGCCTTGGGGCAGGAAGCGTGCTAGAGGCACAAAATTTTGTCACGCGGACGCATCCCTGACGCGTGCGCGTCATTTGACCAAACGGCCATCCACGCGTGCGCATGCATGACGCGAACGCCTCGTATGCTAATATTGGTTCCCACGCCACGCGAACAGAGAGTTGTGTGTGCGTGCGGCTGACTTCGCGCGAATTGCACAAAACCCAGGGCACGCGGACGCGTGCCTGACGCTAACGCGTCATAAAGAAAATTTGCGACCCAGCATGCGTACGCGTTGCCTTCGCCGCACAACTACACTTGTTCGCCGCACAGTTTTCAGTTTTCTTTCTCTCTCTCCCAATCCTAATTCTCTCTTGTTCTTTTATCTTTACATTCTTCTTTCTTCTCATTATTTGTTTTTATTTTCAGTTCTTCTTTGCTTGAGGACATGCAAATCTTTAAGTTTAGTGTTGTGACGCTGCGCTTATGGGTTTTCTGGCACAAAAAGGAGGCGAATCATCTTCACGGAGGAGCACAACCTGAAGAATAAAGTGACCACTAGGATAACTAAGGTGGTTGAGTTCCTTTTATATTTTTTATTCCTCCCCTCTTTTTCTCTGTTATGTTTCGGTTTTCTACTATTTTGCTTTGTCTGTTGCATGATCCTTTATTAGTAAGAATCCTAGGTCTAGTTTAGTTTTCTCTTAAATGCTTTAATTCTGAAAATATGTCTCAGTACTACCCACTGAGCTTGAATTCAAATAAAAAATACAGAAGTGATGTATTGCATGAGAAATTGAGTTAATTTTAAGAGTAGTCTTATTTACTTAAATGTGGTGGTATTAATTGTAATTCTGAATGCATGACATGAACAGTGCATATTTGAATTTGAATCAAGGGATGTTGATGTATAAGGAATAGGAATTTAGAGAATTATTATGACTTCTTTGAAATAAACAAAAATTTTAATTCTTGAAGCAAAAGAAACAGCAAAATAAATAAATAAATAAATAAATAAATAAATAATAAAAGCAAAAGTCCAAGACTCTGAGCATCAATGAGTAGGGAGGTCAGACATGATTAAAAGCTCAAAGAGTTATTTTCCTAGTCATATGCTTGTGGTGTGATTGTGTCAAGTGATCCTTGAGACAGAACACTTAGAGTCGAGACCAAATGCATTTAACAGAGTATGCCAAAGGCTTTGAGCACCACTGTCTGGGAGTAACTAAACGAAAAATCAGGACTCAAAGAGAGTCCCCCAGTTAAGTGCTTGTGGTGTTTCTGTGTCAAGTAATCCTTGAGACAAAATACTTAAAGTCACGGCTAGGTTTAAGGTGCAAAGCACCAAAGAAAAAAATAAATTAAATTCAATTTTGTTGTGTTCAAGGATTAAACTGAAATGTAAAGATCAGAGAATTCATAATATTATCCGGATTCTAATTCCGAATGACAATGACATCCTCCTGATTCAAAGGAGAGTGAGATGTCAAACCTATTCAGGATTACAGTTATAAACCCACTATAAAAAGAGACATGAGCTTAATCGAACTCTCATTCTCATGCAAATTCACATCCTAAGCTATGTTAGTTTTGGTTGCTTGAGGACAAGCAACAGTTCAAGTTTGGTGTTGTGACGCGTGAGCATCTTGTCTATCTTTTCCTAGTGAATTTGTACTTAAATTGTTGAGTTTAATAAAGAATTTATTATCTTTTAGCCAATATGGATGCTACTTTGAGTCTTTTGCAATTTTGTTTATTTTATGTAGCATTCGACTGGATTTGATGGAGTTTCTGCAGCACAAGAACAAAAGGAGATGGTAGCGAGGAGCGATGCGTACGCGTGACTAACGCGTACGCGTGATTTGGAGTTTAGCCCATCGACGCGTACGCGTGATCGACGCGTCCGCGTGACTTGAAAATTTGCTCATCGATGCGTATGCGTGACCGACACGTTCGCGTGACTTGCGAAGAAGATCAGCGATGCGTACGCGTGACATGCGCCACGTGCAGAAAACGCAGAAAAATGCTGGGGGCGATTTCTGGGCTGTTTTAACTCAGTTTTCAGTCCAGAAAACACATATTAGAAGCTGCAGAATGGACAAAACATGTGGCCCCCACCCATCAACTGAAGACTTGTCAATTAAATTCAAATTTAAATTCAAATCTTATTTTTAGAAAAAGATATTATTTTTAATTTTAGATAATTAGATTTTAAATTTATTAGGATTAGTTATAAATAAGAATTTAGATGCCATCAGATGGAAACTCTGTACATTTTTACCAGAATCCTTATTTTTTTCTCTGAATCATGAGCAACTAATCCTTCATTGTTAAGGTTAGGAGTTCTGTCTATTTGTATGGATTGATTCGTTTGATCTTTCTAATTTAATCCATGTTTTGATTTATATTTCAATAATTGTTTTCATTCTTTATTTTATAAATTTGGGTGGAACGGAAGTATGACCCTCTTTCTATTTGAGTTCTTGTAAAACTTGGAAAAGCTCTTTACTTGAACAACAGCCTGAAAACATATTATCCTGAATTTCTAATTGTTTGCATTTAACGGGATACGTGACATATAATCCCCTTAATTTTGGATAATTAGGATTCTTGTGGCATATAAACTGAAATTTGATCATCACCTTCTAATTGGAATTAATTGACCAAGGAATTGGCAGTTAATAAATTTTAGAGGAGACTAGGAAGGTCTAAGGAATTAGGGTCTAGTCACATATAGTTTGCCATGAATTAAATCTTGCATGATTAAAATAGTTAGTAAGAAAAATCAATCCGAAAAATAGATAACTTTAAAGCCTTAACTGTTTTCTCCATATTTTATTCCCGACTCATTGCTGCTTGCTTTCTGAAATTCTTTATTTACTGTTTAATGCTTTTTGAATATCTCAAAACCCTTTTTTACTTGCCTAACTAAATCACTCAATCAATCATTGTTGCTTGATCCATCAATTCTTGTGGGATCGATCCTTACTCACGTAAGGTATTACTTGGAACGACCCGGTGCACTTGCCGGTTAATCTGTGGGTATAAATTACCGCACCACTACCCTAATATGATTTTGTTTCCGTTAATTCAATTATTTTCATTCAAGATTCACAGCTCTAATACCATTGCAAGCACAATTAGAATAGGTCAAGGAATTTTATAAGAAATCATCTTTATCATTACAAATAGTATGACATTTGAATTCGACCTTAATACGGTACCTATGGTAGAGGGTGCTGAAGAATTTGAACAACAGATGGACTCACCCGACGAGGTTGTTGTCAGTCAATCAATTTTCGAGAATATGAAAAACTACACTAGTTTTGATGATGTATAGTAATAAACTGATTTAATTTTTTTATGTGCATTTATAATTATATTGTACTAACTAAATTCATACACATAACATTCATATGTTTATATATACATAACATCCATAATTACATACAACTAACATCTAAAAATTAAATTCATGTTTATTAGATATTACTTCCATACACATATCATTTTTTAGTTATTACATAAGTAACTATAAAGTTAACACATATATTTTTAAATTTTATCATAATTGAATTTAAAAAAATATTAAATTCTTAAATTAATTTATTCAATTGATAAATTTACTCATAACATCCATAAATTCATACACATAACATCCATAATTTTATATTAATAACATCCATAATTTTGTACTCATAATATTCATAATTTCATACATATGATGTCTATAATTAATAAATTTTTATAATTAATGTTATCAAATTTTAAACTATACGTCTTATTGTATTTTTTAAATGATCTCATATGTATATTAATAGGTTATAATTTTAATTATTTTAATATTTTATTTAATATTCATATGTATGCTTATTTATTAATTTTAATTTGACGAATTAATAATTATTTTAAAATTTATTTTTTAATTTTTGTTTATATTTTATTTTTTATTTTTAATAGCCTATATTTAAAATATAAATTATATAATAGAAATTGTTAAGAAATTTTAATTTACTTCCATAATTTTTGCAGAGAATTATTACATTTTAATAGATAATAATGTGATTGAGAGATGTTAGGGATTTGATTTGGAAAAAACTGAAATTGATTTTGAAAAGAACATTAATGACTTCAAGCATGCAGCAAAATGGTAGGTGATAAGGAAAATAAATGATAAAAAGATGTATGTCACTTGCTTATCAAGAGAATGAAAATTTTTATGTAATATTTCTATATTGTAATTATTCTTTGGCTATCTATCATCACTCAAAATTATTTTTCAATTTATCCAAAAAAATGTCAGTTATAAACCAATAAAAAAAATAGCAGTAGTTATAAATGACCATAACCCAATTACGTGTTTAGTGTTATAAGAGTAATTACTAAAACGGTACATTCTATCATATCCTCTCTAAAATAAAGGGTAAATTACTCCTTGTGATATATATATATATATATATATATATTAAAAGTGATTCACCAGATGAGTTTTATGAAGTGGAAGAGATATTTACAAATGCAATTGATGCACTTGAAAGTAGAAGAGAGCTTATGGTCCGTGATGATAGAAGTCATACAGATATTTGGAAAGATTTTTCAGATCCTCAAGTTATAAACACAATTAAAGACATTGTTGTTGATGATGTCAAATACAAGTTTCAAGAGATGGTAGATTCGGATCCTCATGAGATTAAAAACATTGTTGTTGATGAGGTGGAAATCAAGTCGAATTCAATTACAGACAAGGATTTGCAAGATGAGGTGACAATTATGCACAAGAATTTAATCACTTTCATAGGACAAAAATTTTGCGGATAGTGAACTCCGAAAATATTATCACCATACAGAAAAGGGTGGAGAAAGTGCAATGAGTGTACGCTGAAGTTGGAAAGGAATTATGCCTATGTAATGAGCTAAATACATATGCACCTTGTTGATGGGTTTGTGAGTTTATCAGCAGTGACAATTACTACCACCACCAAATTAATAGTACTAAACTAAATTTAAATAATCATAAGAAAAAAAAGAAACGTAAAAAATATATATTTAATTATTATAATTAATATTCAACTTAATTGTAATTATAAATACTATATATCTTAGAAAATAATTTACCTTTTATTTAAAAAAAAATGTAATAGTATTTACCTACTAAAAATCGTTGCGAAACTCTTTGACAGCGTCTTAAAAGGTCGCTTCGCCAATTGTTGCAGAGTTGTTTAACGACAAATGTAAAAGCTACGCAAAACTCTTAAAAATCGCTGCTAAATCATATTTTCCTTGTAATGACAAATGTGATCAAACAAGAATTTAGTAACTTTTAAACGCATGAAATTAAATAAAATGACTACTTACGTAAAAATTTATTTATATAAAGATAATAATTAATATATAAATAAATATTATATTAAACACTTTAATTAAACATATCAATCTCTCTGACCATTATTCTTAACCATTTTATCCATAAAAAAAAAGGTATCTTTAGTCAACATGAAATAAACGCACTCGCATGCATCCTGAAACAGGCAATTACTCCTTGTCAGCATTACTCGTCACTCCTCACCAATTTTTATGTTATATTAGAACACGGTGAGTTTTATAGTGCCTTTTACTATAGTACTTAAATTACTTAACTTTCTTTTAAAAGTAAAAAATAAAATATTTAAAACAAAAAATAAAATATTTAAAATTTATTAAATATTATCTATTTATTTTTTTTAGTAAATTAGGCACAATATCAAAGGTACCATAACGTTCACTTTAAAGCACCTTCTGGATATCATGTTTAACAAAATAGTCAACATTGGTAGACTAACTAATCTTTCACTTGCAATTATTATTTTGACTTTTACGTTTCCTCTCAAACACGAAGGCTGCTGAGTTTGTCTCAACATTTGATGATATTTTGATAGTCCATCTTATTTTATGATATTTTGAGAGTCCGTCTAACTTTTTTGTTTTTTTAATAGTAAAATAAATTAAAATTAATATAATAAAAATAAAAGGTGAAAATTTAATTATAATTTAAAAATATATAAAAAAATAAAATTATAACATATTTTTTTCACCGTTTTTTTTTACATTCTTAACGATAGTCCATCATAATATACATTTTTAATTTACTATAAATAATAAAAAATATAACAATTTCAACTTAATTTTTAAATAAAGAATAATTTTAAAATAATAACAACATTTATAATACAGTACAACATAAAAATAGAAACAAAATTTTGTGATAAAAAATAAAAGAATTATTTTTATTTTAAAAAATAAGGTATGCCATAAAACTTGGTGCATATATCTTGTTGTGAGGGAGAGAGTTCAAACTAAAATAAATAAGGAAACAGAAAAAAAAATAAAGAAAATATATTATATATATTCTTGTAGTACCCTTTTGTGTTAAAACAAAAAAAAAACCTAGTCCAACGGGCCAACTTGCCTTACGGCACTAAAATTTGCAGATTTGACAATTTTTTTCGTTTCATAAATTTAAAATTTTAGCAGGACTCGCCTTTTTGATGAACTTAGTGGATAGACCTAACACGTTTGACCTGTTTTAATCACCCCTATCTATATATAACAAGTTCGTAACTTAGATATAAAAATTTTGAATTATGTGTTCAAATGAGATTATGAACCTGGCTGTTACTTCTATATAATTCAATTCATCTAATTCCTTACCTAAAAATACGATGATAAAGCCCAAAATTATTATCTTTTAAAAATGATAGAGTAGTTAACATTGCAATAAAAATTTTATTGAAATTAAAACTAAAATATCCAAAACTTATAAAAGTTAAAAATGTAGTTAATTTTTTTTATCTATTTATAATAATATTCCTAACAAAATATCAACACTCTATCAATAATCCTAAAATATAATATATCTAAATTAAACTAAATGTTTGGAATTCACATTGAAAATATAGAAAAGAAGAAAAATAGAAAAAAAAATTGGTAAACAATAAAGATTATAATTATATTTTGAGAAAGATTTATATTATAATTAAATCCATATTTTTAAACATTAATGACTAATTAATAATTAAAAACAATAAATTTTAATGAACTTCTAATATTTTTCAAAACTAAATTAACACAAGACATAAAATAAATCGACAATTATCGCAGTTCCTTCAGTGGGAAGGTATCTGTATTATTTCATTTGATGCATGTAGAATTGAAGCACAACATTCTCTACATTTAATAACACCAAGTTTTCATTTTTGTTTCTTTTGCCCCCATTAACACGGTAACCCTCTTTATTATTTCTCTTTAAAATTGTTATGTTCCATTGCATTATTGTCCTTTCCTCTCTCTATCTCTCTGGCCCTCTTCTACATGCGTATTTATATTCATGATGATGTTCTTTATACACTTAAACTAACCATATATCTGAGGGTACCATTAATGTCAGATATCTATGTAATAATTTAACCGTACCATATATAGCATCTTTGTGTTGTCATTCTAGAATTTAAAATCTCAATAATTAGGCCGAATAGTCTAATTATTAGTAATATATAGTATGCTTAATTACTTCATTTAGTTGTAGTAGTCCAATTAATAGTATATGAAGTGTGAACATTAATTATAATTCGGAACTTCTAGAACATGCCTATGTTAGACTTTGGGTATTACTTAATTTTTATTGCAATAAAATCATCATTTAGAAAGAAGGTGCAATCTAAATTTTCAACTTATTTCGATACTGTTGCAAATTAAAAAATATGGTTTAGGGTTAAAAATCAATCCCTAAATTAGTTATTATGATGAAGTACGGATTTTTCGCTGAGTTGTCATGTCCGCGTGTCGGATACATTTTAAACACGACATTTACTGACACTCGTCCGACACACGTATTTGCGTCCAATCGTATCTTAATAAAAAATAAAAAGTTTTTTTCGGACACACTTGGAGACACCTAAATACCACATTACGTGTCAGTGTGTCCAGTTTTATTTTTAACATATATTTTTGAAATAAATTTAGATATAGTATATATTATTATTTATTAAAACAAAAAATATTTTCTTGATATAATTAAAATAAAACATTAAAAATAAATAAAAAATTAATTTATATTTTAATATCAATAAAATATCAAAATATCATTACGATTTATCTAAAAAAAATACTTTATATTTTATAAGTATGTGTGTCCTCGTATCTTATAAGATTTTAAAATTCATGTGTCGGCGTGTCCCGTATTCGTGTCAGTGTCTGTACATCATAGAGTTATTATATATTTGTATATATATTTATGCATGTGAATTAAAGGTCAAAATGATCAAACTTAGTATTTAATAGACTTCCAATAGATGAATAATTGAACTTGTTTATGATATTATAATAATTTTTTTAATGAAACCTCAAATATGTATTTTTTTACGTAGTGATTAATTTTTATATATACATGATATGATTAATAAAATTTTAGCATGTAACACAACATGAAATGAGTTGAGAATATTCAAATTTAATTTGTCTCTTTTAGAAGTAGTAGTTTTAACTTCCAATTTTAGTCACTTGTTTAAACCTAAATCTTAAATTTCTGTGATTGAATTTCTTATAAACCACAAAACATCACCCTAAAACTTCGTCTTTATCCATGATGAGGCCAAATATTGTTAAAATTCAAGGTTATTCAAGTTTAAAATGATTTTACATATATAGTTTCCAGGAATATTTTGAAAATAGTTTAAATATTGTTTGAGTGAAGTAATAATTATGAAGGGTAGGCAGATGTATTTATTATGAATGGAAATTTTAATGTATGTAGATGCTGAATTGATCCTCTCTATGTTCTTTTGCTAATTACAAAACAATTCCTCTTCCACTTGCAGTTTGTGTAAGGAGGCAAAAATAACTAACTCATCATAAAAAAATAAATATACCTGCATGGCTGCATTGCATTAACACACCAACTATATCAACCTGCTACACCAAATAAATATCACACGAGATATAGAATCCATTCACTCACAATTTTTTATATATTTTTTTCGAATTTTTTTTAATTAGAACTTTATAAGAATTATTGGATAAAACTGGATAATAATATAATCATTCATATTATTTTCTTCTATCAATTTAAAATTTTTTTGATAAATAGTTTCATGATATAATATCAGAGGTCTACGTCCGAAAAATTTAAAATTCGATCTTTGGTGAACTTTAAAAATAAAAAAATAATATAAGAAAAATAAAATAAAAAAATCTATACAAAAATCAAACAAACTCATCCAAGAATATATTTTTTGTTTTTCTATTTATATTTATTATTACTCAGTATACATTAAATAAAGAAATAGATTGTACATTCCTCTTTGTTTAGCTCAGTTTCCAAACATTGGAAAAAACATTGTTTATTAATTTAATTAGCGAGAAATAATGTTTATAAGAATTCTTTTTCTTATACTTGGAAATTAAAGTTCATGAGTGGATTTCACATTTAATTAAAATAATTTCTTTAACTAGTGTTTTAAATATTTAGATTTTCATGATATAAAAGACCTAAATTTATAACTTAAAAGATTTTATTCTTTTAACTTGTAATTGTTACTTTAAAAGAAACCTTGAAAAATTCCTTAAATAGTCGTTAAGAAAATTATAAACAAAATTGTTGTATCTGTTGTCATTATTATAGCTACTGTGGTTCATAGTTGTTAAGTTGAAGTTTGCAGAAGAGTGTGTCGGTCGGAAACTGCCACTATTGTCTGATCTGCGGCCTCTCAGCATTCGTGGGATTCAGTGCAAAATGATAACAAACACTGCTTCTAATTCCTCTTCCATGCAACTATCATCTTACGGTTTCATCATCATCATCATCAGCGTAGAAATTCATGCAACTATCAGAGACACCACTGATCCTTTTGTCGCTACTACCATGCATATATCACATCACATTTTTAATATACTAAAACTTTTTCGAAATAAAGTGCTGTTTTATCCTTTATCGTTTAAATTAAATTATAATTTTATTTTTTAAAAAACGTTTTTTTATTTTAATTATTTGAATAAAACTAAACTTTTTTTTTCTAAATATATTTTTTTATTGTTATTTTTGTGCTCTCAAATCACTATAACCATTATTATAACCACTATAATTATAATTTTTGTCACTACATAAAAAAGTCATAATAAAAAAGGTATTTATAAAAAAAAGATTTTAACTTTTACTAATAAAATAAAATAAAATAAAATAAAATATTTAAACTAAAAATAAAACATTTCAAATATTAATAATAAAATTAAAACTTAACCTAAATATTAAAAATTAAAATAATATTTTACTCCCTTTTCTATTTCAATCCACTTATATAGTCCTTTGCAATTTTTTTAGCCGCCATTGCTCCTTTCAATTAGGAAAAACTACGATGTACGGACACTGACACGGACACGGGACACGACACGATATGAGACACGTCGACACGCAAATTTTAAAATCTTACATGACACAGGGACACGCATACATATAAAATATAAAATATTTTTTAGATAAACTGTAATAATATTTTAATATTTTATTGATATTGAAATATAAATTAATTTTTTAAATTTATTTTTAATATTTTATTTTAATTATATCAAGTATTTAAAATATTTTTTGTTTTAACAAATAATAATATATACTATATCTAAATTTATTTTAAAAATATATATTGAGAATAGGACCTGATACGTGATGGTATTTAGGTGTGCCCAAGTGTGTTTGGAGAAAATTTTTTTATTTTTTTATTTAGACACGGTTTGGACAAAAGACACGCGTGTTGGACGAGTATCGATGAGTGTCATGTCCGAAATGTGTCCGACACGCAGACACGACAACTCAGCAAAGTGTTCGTGCTTCATAGGGAAAAACCCTACGCCAACTTTTCTTTTTAATTAATGATGGGCTAATTATTGTTTTTATACACTTAGGACTTAGCATAATTTCTTAAATTTTTCATTTACTAATTGTTAATGTAATAAAAAGTTGATTTATTAATTAAAACACCCTTTTTATTTTTTTTAACTCAAAATTAATTTTCACCTACCTACTAAAAGAGATACTCTCTCTCTTTCTCTCTCTCTATATATATATAGTACTTGTCTAAATAGAAAAATAGTGCAGACTTTTTGCTAGCTATTCCAGCAGATAGCAAGCTAATAAGTCCAATAATCCGGGAACTAAAGATGGAAACAGAGAAGCTTCCTGCAATGGATAATAACACCTTACTATCTGAAACTTTCTTGAACACAACACAGTTTGGTGGAGGAGATCTGTTTTCCATTTTAGAGAGCCTTGAAGACTTGAATAGTCCTCCTCCTCCTCCAAGGAAGAGACAGAAGGTTACTGTATCAGCATCCGAAGAAGAAAATAATAACAACGCTGATGGAGAAGAAAGGGTATTATCGTCACATATAACTGTTGAGCGCAACCGGAGAAAGCAAATGAATCACCATTTGTCTGTGTTGAGGTCACTTATGCCCTCCTTTTATGTCAAACGAGTAAGTCTCCTTAATCTCAATTCATATTTTCATTAATATTTTATTCTAACCTATTCTTCCTACAATGTCTAGGGAGATCAAGCATCAATAATTGGAGGTGTAGTTGATTACATCAACGAATTGCAACAAGTTCTACAATGCCTAGAGGCCAAGAAAAATAGAAAGGTATTTTACACGGATAACGTACTAAGCCCAAGATTAATTATTCCAAGCCCAAAATTAGGCCCAAGAATACTAACCCTGCCGCCCATTAGTCCAAGAACTCCACAACCTGGAAGCCCATGGTTGCACTCCATTGAGCCTTCTCCTTCTTCTTCTGGATCTGATAATATGAATGAGCTTGTTGCGAATTCAAAGTCGGTGATTGCTGACGTGGAGGTTAAGTTTTGCGGTCCGCATGTATTAGTGAAAACTGTCTCCCCGAGAATTCCTGGGCAAGCCATGAGGATAGTATCAGCGCTTCAAGACCTTGCTCTTGAGATTCTTCATCTCACCATTACCACTTCTGATGAAACCATGCTATACTCTTTCACTATTAAGGTATCTACACTCTTCTCTATATATGCTTTTTTAAGACTACGATCTACAAAGATATCGTCATATTAGATAAAATATATGTTAAATTATAAAATACAAAGTTAAAAATAAATTAAACAATATATATATCTATACACAAATATATAATAGTTAATTTTTAGCATACATATAATCATTTTGTATGTTATATATACATATTTATTTATTTATTTAGTTTTTAAATTCATATATTTAGTAATATCATTTTCTTGTATTAATTGAGCTATTAATGTTGCATAGTAAATAAATATTATCATTTAAATTAATACTTGGCTAGCAATATTTTATACTTATATTTTCAAAAATTTACACATATAAAATATATAATTTATATTTATATTTATTAAAATTTGCATATATAAATAAATAGAATTTGTACTTATATTTACTAGAATTTGTATATATAAATTTCTAAAATTTATATGTTAAAGACAATTTAGTATTTATGATATCTAAAACCTGAATTGCCAAAAACATCTCCACAAATTTTTTGTTAATTAATTAGTGCAAAAAATGAGTTAATTCAGTATATGAAAAAGAATGAATATAAGTAATATTTTTCCTTTATATAATAATAAGTTTCTCCATATATATGACCAGCTTAAAATTCTAGACAGCAGCAATTTTAATAATTCATCATATGCATGAAGTATTATTTTTGTTATTACTGAAAAAAAAAGTCCAAAAAGTCAGTTCAAAATTCTGAGATGCATAACTCCACACCATCATGTATGGTGTCTTTTTTCTTTAGTCATTTTCATCAGTTAAATATTATTGAGCACTGCATGAGTTTCACTGTTTCAGTATAACAATGATGTAAATGTTTCCGTTACTTAAACCTGGTCCTCCTAATCAATATATATGTCTTAGATTCCAAGTTTTTACAACTCAAGTCTCTACTCATGAAATTAACTTCACTACTACTACTGCTGCTGCAGCATGATATACACAAAAAATGATCATGTGGTGATCATCAGAATAACGTTTATTTAATGAAGTAGTAATAGCTAGTCATAAATATTATGACCACTTAATAGATAGATAGATAAATAATTATATATTTAACATATTTATTGATGTAAGACAGCGCAAGTTAAATGTTGATCTAATATAAAAATTAGTTAGTACATATATCCATTGATACTATTTAATAGTTGTTATTTTTATCTTCAAAAATTTTTCGTACATAAAAATTCATCGTAGAGGATAGATAATGTACAAATTTATTTAATTTAAAATGTTGTTTTTTATTTAAAAGAATGAGAATAATAAAATAAAAAAGCATATATTTGTTACTGCAAGAGTAATAATAATGATAATTAATTATTTATAATTAATGGCATGCCGTGCATACACAGTATATTTTTTCAGTGCATGTGGTATATCCAGGGATGTATATGATTGCACTTTGCAGGCATTGTCTTCAGTTGCTGCAAGACAACAAAAACTTATTAAAAGCACTATTCTTGTATATTGGGCCAATCTTTTATGAAACAATATGTGCCAGCAATCAGCATGCATATATAACAGAAAATATTTTATTATAAAATTTTATCCTCATGATATATGTTTTCTGAGTTTGGTCTTAGAAAAGTTTAAACTTATTGTTTTGATCATTATATTACTATTAATTATTGATGTGACAAACTAAAAAACTATATAGCAGGATATGTAACATTAGAATTGAACTATTATTAATCTGATGACAACTTATCTATTAATGTTATTACCATTTTGTATTGGTGAGTAATAATTTATATTTATATTTATAGATATTTATGCACATAAAATATTATATATATATATATATATATATATATAAAAAAATTATGTGATTTAAGTTATAATTTGTTAACACATAAAATATATAATTTATATTTATATTTATTAAAATTTACATGCATACATAAGATAATATAGTTTGTATTTATATTTATTAAAATTTGTTAATATAAATAAGTAAAATTTATTTGTTAAAGATAATTTAATATTTATGTCGATTAAAATTGATCAAAATTACTAAAAATTACTGATATAAAAATTTTGTGTTGTTTATGAAATGCGTTGAACTTTGGTCATTATTATTCTTATGTTTCTTAAACTTTTTGTGTAGATTGGGATTGAATGCCAACTGAGTGCGGAAGAACTAGCTCAACATATCCAGCAAACATTCTGCTAAAGATGACTTCAAACATTTGTTCACACATGATCTCTTCCTCTTTTTCATCGCTTACTCATTTACATGTATGTAGGTAGTTAGTTTACACCAATGGTAGAGGCTGTGGATCAGCCACATAGCTATCATCATTCATTTTCTTTTTGAGTGTATTTTGTTTTTTTTTTTAGCTAATGTATTTTGTTAGTGAAATTGGTCATTATGACACGTTTTAGCTGCTAGGTTCTTGTAACCAATTTAAATTGGTTGAGTTGTGAATTTATTGGTCTGTTTAAGTAAATATCGATGTTCAAATCTTGTTTTTTGTATATAATAATTTATTGACGAGTAGCAGACTCTTAAATAGAAACTTCGATGCAAGACATATAATAATTCAGCTAGGTTCTTGTGTTGTCTTTGTTTAAATTTCATTGTATTTTTGCCTTAATCAATGTATTTAAACATAAACAAAATTTTAATGCATAAAAGCAAAAGCGACAATCAATTTAAAACGGAAAAAGTATATAATGTGAGGGTGACACCACTTGTAATTGACCACTCTCAAGCGAAACTTTAATTTCATTTCTCTATTGTTTATATTATATTCTATTTCCGTTTGTGAAATCTAAAGTCAGTGTTGTAGAATTTGGAATGTAACCAATTTAATTTTAAAAAATTTAAGTTTTCAGTATATCACATGTTCAAAAGTATAGGAAAATATTCATATACCATTATCAAACATAAATTTCAAATGTTTTCCACTACAAATATATATTTAAAATATTATGAAAAGTCTAGAGTGAAATGAGAAGATCTTTAGAAAAATTTTGCTATCATCCTTATTCATATTTTGTCCAAAAAAATAAAGCTATGCTTAAAAAGAATAGAGATTCATACCAATAGGTCAGGCCTCCTCCACACCTGCTTGACTTCATAGAGGTCGAGCGCACTAACAGGTTTACAAAACCCAACTTATCTAAATAAATAACTATTTTTTCAGATATTTTTTATTCATCTAAAAGGGAGATCTCAATAACTTCCCATAAAAAAGGGAATGGTCATTCAGCATCAAAGATGGAACTACTTTAAAAAGGTTGTTATGTATCTTACCATAAATACGCTGACATCCTCAGGTATATACTCAAAACTTAATCTACTAAAAACTTATCTAAAGTCTTTGCTAACTTAAGCATCGGAGTCTCTTGCAGGTACCACCCCCACCTCCTCACGAGAAACTCGGACGACGACACCTCGGCACCACGAGAAGTCAGACGCTACCCAAAGGGAATCTAGACGGACCTCACATTCAGGTCTAAAAGTAACCCAGTTTCAAGTAACCCTTAGAACATTTGTGCCATTACCGAGGACCTAGAAGTCTACACCCCACCATGGCGGACAAACCATTTGAGGACGGACACACTGCATCTGAGTACGAGCTGGAATCTCGTAACGACAATTGAGCCCTTGTGATACCACGACGACAAAAAAGAACAAATAATCCTAACGGGGAAGGAACATCACAAAATCCTCAAAACATCTAAAATCAGAGGTACATCCACCTGAGAATGAAGAACCTCCACACCCAACTGAGATCATACGATTCGAATACAGACATCATGGCCGGTTGGAGCACCTCTAATAGGAGATCAAGCGACAAAAAGAAACCAAAAGAGATATGCAAAGGGAGGAACAACGTAGAAGGAAACTCGAGGAAAAGCTTCTAAAACTAGAAGCTAATGTACGAAATCAGACTAACAACGGTGAACGAGAAGAAAACCCTTTTGGGGGAAAAGATCCATTCATAGAGAGGAAATCATGCGGGCTAGGGTCCCAAAAAATTTTAAAAGCTCCAACATGGATCTCTATGATGAAACAACCGACCCACGACATCATCTCAACAATTTCAAAAGTAGGATGTATCTGGCCGACGCATCCGATGCGACTCGTTGCAAGGCTTTCCTGGCAACATTAACCAAAGCAGCAATGAAGTGGTTCGATAACTTACCACCCAGGTCGATAACTTGTTTTGATGACCTAGAAAGAAAGTTTCTTACCCGATTTTCAATTAGAAGGACAAAGTCAAACATGCTCTAAGTCTCTTAGGGGTAAAACAGGATGTCGGAGAGACTCTTCGAGCTTATATGAAAAGGTTCAACAAAACCCGATTAAAAACACAGAATTTGCCTCCGGAAGCAGTAATAATAGAGTTAGTTAATGGTTTTAGAAAAGGTCCATTTTCTCAATCCATATCAAAGTGGCATTCGACCTCTTTATATGAAGTACAAGAGCAGACAGAGAAGTATATCAACATGGAAGAGAACTCCCGACTTAGAGATCCAGTCCCAAAGCTAAACCCTCTCTACCAAGCTCATGATAAGGATAAGGAAACAAAGAAAAAAAAGAGAGATACAGCTCGGAAAAGTCTCGGAGATACCATAACTACATCCCACTTCGAATTTTTCTTGTCGATATCTACAAGGAGGTCTGTCACACTGAAAAACTTCCGACTCTCTGCCTCATTAAACACAAAAAGACTGGAAGTCGGACGAAATGCTGCGAGTATCACAAATTATATGGACATTATATTAATGATTGTTATGGTTTGAAAAATGTTATAGAAAAGTTGGGCAGAGAAGGTCGGCTAGACAGATACCTCGTGGAAAGATTGGACGACCAGAAAAAAGAAAGAAAAGTGATGAACATGGAGGTCGGTGAGATCGGCCACCACAAACCCCTGATAGGCACATACATATGATAAATGGAGGATTCGCATGAGGGGGAGTTACTAAGTCCTTACGTAAAAGGTGTCTTAAGGAGGTGTATCAAGTCGGAAAAGATTGCAGAGTTCCCAATTTATCCACAATTTCATTCACCAAAGAAGATGCTCAAGGAATGACACCTGGTCACAATAACCCCATAGTAATCACAATGATCCTCACTAATGCAAGCATCCATAAAACATTGGTGGATCGAGGAAGCTCGGTCAACATATTATTCAAACTCGCTTTTGATAAGCATGGGTTAGAAGAAAAGGAACTGAAAACTTATCCAAATAACCTTTTTGGGTTAGGAGATACGCCAATCCGACCTTTTGATTTTATCTCACGATATACCACTTTTGGTAAAGGCATGAAATCAAGAACCTTAAATCTTGACTACTGACAAGCGGATAAATGTCGGTCAAGAATTACCAAAAGGGTTTTTCCAAATCAATTTCGCAAGTATAATCTTAACCGACGAGATTTTCGCTAGTCAGAGTTAAAATGTGTGTCATAAATAAAATCAAATATCGGGAGTAGAATCCCGAGTCGTTTTCCTAGGAGTTGACACAAGATGCAAATTATTGGTTAGGATTTCTTGGAGATTTTTGAAGTTTAGAGCAAGAAAAATAAATGACTAAAGATTACAGCAATAGATAACTAGTAAGTGTTGATAATTAATCAATATAAAAAGTCTTGGTTAGGGTTGAGAATCGAAATTTTTATCCTTATTGTCTTTCCCAAGTGTGATGGTAAAAGCTCATTGCTCTCACTTAGTTATCCTCTAACGATTGATGGAAAGTCAAGTGAAACAATTAACTTTAACTCACAAGTCCTAGTCACTTCGTAGAGAAGAACTAGAGTTGGTGAGTTTCAAGCTAGTTAGCAATCTTCATTTACCAATCAACACTTGAATATAACAATTCAAGTGGCTCCAATTACTCAACCCCAAACCAAGCAAGGAAATCTACTCCATTATCATGGATGACATTTTCTTAAAGACTTGGTGAGCAAAGATAAAAGACATGATAAAAACTAAGAAAATAACTCAATTCAAATTACTACTGAAAATAATTAACAAGAACAAAATAAGCAATAACAATAAATATGGAAATAACTCAATGCATTAACAAAATTTAATAATAACAAGATCCAAAAATGAATCCAAGTAACGAAATTGAAAAGAGTACTAAAGGAATTAGAAAAGAAACTATAAGAAAAATGACTAGAAATGAAAGTAACCACAGCTTCTCTCAAAATCAAATTGAAAAGAAAGCTAAGAAAACCAAAACTCCTAGAGAGAAGTAGGAGTTTCTCTCACTAGAATTTAAAACTAAGCAAAACTAAAACTGGGGTGAAGTGTGCTCTGTCTCAACTCCATCCCAGCCTCTAGTCTGCATTTTCGGGTTTGAAACTGGGCCAAAATCAGCCTAGAAATTGCCCCCAGTGTATTCCTTTAATTGCAGCACGTGACGCTCGTCACGCGTACGCGTCAGCTACACGTACGCATTGATGGCTTTGCACAAGGTCACGCATACACATCAGTCACACTATGCATTGCTTGGAAGATTGCTTGATCACGCGTACATTTTAGCCATGCGCGCGCGTCACCTTCAGCTTCTTAAATCTTCAAATTCTTGTGTTCGTTCCACTTTATCATGCTTCCTCTTCATCCTCTATGTCATTCCTTCTCTATAAATCCTGTAATCACATAATGCACATATCACGACGTCAAATGATAATAACAGAGGATTAAAAATTTGCAATTTTAAGACATAGGAAGCATGTTTTCAATCATAGTACAAAATTTGAAAGGAAACTTAAAAACATGCAAATTAGATGGATAAGTGTGAGTAAAGTTGATAGAATCCACTCGATTTGATCCAAAATAAGTCATAAAATAGTGATTCATCAACTACATTGTGGTCGACGTGACATCAGCCTACAATGCCTTGATAGGTCAGACCACCTTGAACCGACTAGCTGCGGTCATTTCTACACGTCACCTATGTATGAAATTCCTAACTACATAAGGAAATGCCACTACAAAAAAAGATCAAAAGTTAGCAAGAAAGTGTTACAATGAAAATCTCAACTTAGGCGGTAGTACAAAGAAGGAAGTCAATAATATTGAACTCGGAGGTATCCAAGCACGGGAAAAACTGCGTCAACAACCTGAAAAGAAAGTTGAAAAGGTTTAAATCAAAGATCAGGTAGAAAAAACAACAAGTATAGGGGCCAACTTAGATGAAAGATTAAAAGCATATCTCATTGAGTTCTTACAAAGAAACTCCAACCTCTTTGCCTGGAAAGCCTCCGATATGCTTGGCATAGACCCCAGCCTCATGTGTCACAAGCTTGCCATTTATTCAGGTTTCCGACCTATTCAACAAAAGTGACGGAAGCTCGGCCCTGAAAGAACACAAGTTGTAGAAGAGCAAGTGCAAGCCTTATGAGAAGCTGAGTTTATAAGCAATGTAAAATACCCTTGTGGTTGGCTAACATGGTCCTTGTGGAAAAGCAAAATAAAAAATGGAGGATGTGTATTTATTACACCGACCTCAATAAAGCTTGTCCCGAGGATCCATATCCCCTCCCCAGCATTGACGCTTTGGTCGACTTAGCTTCAGGGTATAAATATCTGTTGTTCATGGATGCATACTCGGAATACAATCAAATTTCAATGTACAAGTTGGATTAAGAGAAGACTTCTTTCATCACTCCAAAAGCTAACTATTGTTATGTAGTAAAAAGGCTGGGGCCACATATCAATGATTGATGAACAAAAAATTCTCATATCATCTTGGAAAATTGATGAAAGTATATGTGGATGACATGCTTGTCAAGACCAGGGACAACGTCAATCTATTGTCTGACTTAGTTAAGTTATTCACCACAATAAGGAAGCACGAGATGAGACTAAATTCTTCAAAGTGTACATTTACAGTGGAAGGCGGAAAATTCTTAGGCGTCATGCTCACTCAAAGAGGTATCGAGGCCAACCCGGTCAAATGCTCAGCAATCTTAGAGATGAAAACCCGACCTGCCTCAAGGAAGTCCAACAACTAAATGGAAGGTTAGCAATTTTATCCAAATTCCTGGCAGGATCAATATTGGAGTCTCTACTTTTGTTCTCAATACTAAAAAAAAAAAGAAATCAATTTGAATGGAATCAGGAATGCGAGCAAGCCTTTCAAAACTTTAAAACTTTTCTATTCCAACCTCCAATACTTACCCGACCTTCCCTAGGAGAAGATCTCATCCTCTATCTGGCAATTGCAAGCTGGTCTATAGCTTCGGCATTAGTCAAAGAAGATGAACACGGACAACAACCTATCTAATTTGTCAGCAAAGCTCTGTATGGGATAGAACTAAACTATTAAAAGATAGAAAAGTTTGCATATGCCTTTATTATCACTTCCAGAAGGCTCTGACTTTATTTCCAAGCCCATATTATAAATATCCGAACTAATCAACCCATGAAGCATATTTTTCAAAAAACGGACATTGCAGGCAAAATGCTACAATGGATAATAAAACTGTCCGAATTCAACTTAAGTTATGAAACTCGGATAGTAATCAAGTCTCAATATTTGGCTAGCTTAGAGGACAATGAGAGATCGGCAATTTCACTGGCTTTGTTTAGTTGTATGTTGCGGGTGACAATATTTTTTTTGACTATCCAAAGAGCTTTCATAGCCGCCTTAGAAGCCATCTTATCTACACGACATCAAAGTTGGGTTACATTAAACATCCACAAATCAACAAAAAGGTATCTAAAAAAAATAAAATAAAGTCTACCTAGCTCGGATCAAAGCTGGTTCGAGTTTCCTAAAAACTTCTTGGTGTCCAAATAAGAAGCTTGGCCCCAACATTCTTGGAACAGGTGAACTACACTCTCTTCGACTTCATCTAAGTCATCCAAGTTATATTTCAAAATCATCGGGCTTTCCTCCCAATACAAAAGGAAATGGGGTTTATCTCTCTTATTCAAAAAGAATGGCTGGACACTCTCCAAAGCTCGAATTTTGAAAAAGTAATTTTTAAAATCATGAAAAGACTAGTAAAAAATGGCAAGAATTTTTTCCTCTGAACCGCTCGAAAGAAAATTACTAAACATACAATACAACAAGCAAAGGCAAATTGTCACAAGAAATCGAAATTAAAACAACTACAATAATTATAAGAGGTCGGGTCGTCATCAACAACACCAACCAATACTTATAAAATGTCAGACTCAACAACTACATCCATACCACCAAAAACAAAAATGGTGTCATCTTCAAAGACAAATATAACACCATTTGGGGGCAACACAAGCATAAAAGTTCCACACACAAGATTCATGGTAACAATCAAGATTCACGATCAAAAGCCCGAATCTAATAAAGAAAAGAAGCAAAATTTTTCAGTTCAGAACCCTTCCAAAAAGAAAAATGACAACAACTTTCATCATGCAAGAAAACAAAGAAGCAGAAATAGAATTTCAAAAAGATAAGAAATGCTAACCTAAAAAAAGCACGAATCAAAACTGAACACTTGAACGGCAATGGCTCGAACGTTCCACTCCAGGGGGCGCAAATAAAACCCTTTTTCTTCAAGGTAAAAGAAAATCTTGAAATCAAGAATGGATATGGAAAAGAAGTTGAAAAAATGGCCAATGTTTCAGAAGAAAAGCAAAAAAAGAAGAAAGGAAAAAGAATGAAGTATTTATAAGACATTAAAGACAAAAGTGTCATTTCGCACTCCTCATTAATAGCGTGCTCAGTTACCAAGATAACTGTAGAAAAAACGTGCGTAACGTTATGAAAAGACATGACGTTTCGAATTTTCAAAAACATGTCGAGTACCCGACCTACCCTAAAAAGGCGGTTTACCCGACGTGACGTGTCAACATGTCAAATTCACAAAAAATAAAGTCAGACCCAAAAAGAATAGAGGTCCACACAAGAGGTTAAGCCTCCTGCACACCTTCCCGACCTCATAGAGGTCAGACACACCAACAGTTGTACAAAGAGCCCGTTTGGGAAGTGCCAAAAGCTACTTTTTTTTGACTTTTGAATTATGAAAAGTTATGATAAGCGTGTTTGGCACCATTTTAAAGAAGAACTTTTGACTTTCCGAAAAGTTAATTTACAACTTTTGGAAGAAGTAGAAATAGATGACTTATCTCCTTCTCCATAAGTCATTTTATCACTTCCGTGAAAAAAAAAATGATTTCAAAAGAAAAAAAATCTACTTTCATTTTTGATTCCGTAAAAAAAATGTTTCCTATTTCTACTGGAAATACTGGCCCTCCACCACCATTTTCATGCAAGGTTCCATCTTCTAGAAGCACTGACCTTCCACCATCATCTTCACGCAATGTTCCATCTACTGGAAGTGTTGGCCCTCCACCACCATTTTCACGTAATGATTCATTTGCTGGAAGGATTGACCCTTCACCACCATCTTCCGTTCCATCTGAACCAGCATATATTCCTTCCAGGTATTTTTTTTATCATTTTATCATTATATTTTTATTATTAAATTTGTATTGAACATTGTGTATACTATGAAATCTCATTTTTAATTTTATTTTTTTACATGTGATTTTAATTTTATTTTTTATATGTGATTTTATTTTTATACAACTTGCTATTATCTATATAATTAGTTTTATAATTTTCTTTTTTTTTATGTTCTTCCCCAACAAATTCACGAACGTGGCAAGTCTGGAAGAAAATTTAAAGCTGATTGGAATGAACGAAATACTGTTATATTCATAAAAATATGTAAGAAGAGATGGTGGCTGGAAATAGACCTAGAACACATTTTAACAAAGTTGGTTGGGCAAATTTAAAAACAAAATTCTTGAAAGAGACTGGTTTAAATTATGAGTCTAAACAATTTAAAAACAAGTGGGAGGCTATGAAAAGAGAATGGGGACTATGGGCTAAACTAAAAGGAAAAGAGACCGGTCTTGGTTGGGATCCTATTAAGAAGACGATACAAGCAAGTGATGATTGGTGGAATGCTAAGATTCAGGTATGTTACATTTTTTAAAACTATTTCAGAAATATGAATTTTATCGAGAGATTTTTAATTGTCATTTTGTGGTCTCATAGGAAAATCCTGATGTGACAAAATTTAGAGAAGAAGGTCCAAAACATCTTGATGAAATAGAGTTCCTTTTTGAAGATGTTGTAGCTACTGGTGTAGGTGCATGGGCACCTTCTGAAGATATAAATGATAGTTATAATGATAGATATAATGACGAAGATAATGGTAATGAGAAAGAAGGTTTAGAAGATGAGTTAAATGATGAATCAACGCCTTCTAGTGCAATGAGACAAAAGAGAAGAAAGGTTGGAAAAGGGTCTGGAGCCTCTCAACTTTCAACTCAACTAGAACGTATAATTAATGTGTTTGAAGAAGAAAAGGCCAACGAAATAGCTTATAGAAATAACGTACCAAGTATATCTACTTGTTTAACTGTTCTCAAACAATTACCTGGACTAGAAGTTGGGAGTGATATATTCTTTATAGCTACAAGACTAATGGCAAAAAGGTCAAATAGAGAGATTTTTATGGGGTTAGAAGATTCTGCCTTACAACTTGGTTGGTTGAAGACTCATAGTTTAGCAGATGTGTCTGGATCTTAAATTTTTTTTTACTAGAATGTCTCTTTTTAATATATTTATGTGTTGTTCAAAAAATATTTTCTATGATGATATTTTTTTAATTATTTTCTATGATTATTTGCTTTTTTATATTTAATACGTGAACTAGTATTTATTTGATATTAGTTTAAAATATTTGTATAACAGGATATCTAACAGCTCAACTGAAAGTTCGTCAACTGAAAGTTTGATATCAAATACAAATGTGTCAGACGAAGAATTTGAAAACAAATAAAAGGTCACAGCCAAACGTAAGAAGAAGACAATGACTTTAATAACAATCGCAACTTGTGTTGATTATTTTCTAAAGTACGTTGTGAAAAATCCACGAAGAACTTTAAGGTTGACAGGAAGTAGCTGGGTAAATGAACTTTTAAATGGGCATCCTATTCGTTGCTACCAGCAATTTAGGATGAAAAAGCTTGTGTTCCTTCATCTCTGTGATGTTTTACAAAATACTTACAATCTGAAGACAACAAAAAGGATTGGAATTCATGAACAAGTAGGTATATTTTTATATATCGTTGGACAACCAGGCTCAATACATAATGCAGAAGAGAGATTCTAACATTCAGAAAAAACTATTTCTAGACAATTTCATTATGTATTGGATGCTGTTTGCAAACTTGCTCAACATATTATTCAACCAACTGATCCACAATTTACAGATACTCCAGTAGAAATTAAAAATGATAAAAGATATTATCCATATTTTAAAAATTGCATTGGTGCAATAGATGGAACTCATATACCTGTTGTTGTTCCTGCCGACAAGAAAATTCCATACTTTGGTAGAAAAGGAATTACAACTACAAATGTGATGGCAGTATGTGATTTTAATATGTGTTTCACATTTGTATGGGCAGGTTGGGAGGGATATGCACATAATACTAAAATTTTTAATCAAGCTGTGCGTAGACAGAGTTTTCATTTCCCTCTTCCTCCTAAAGGTTAGCATATTTGAGATTGATATTATTTATATTAGATTAAACTCTTTATTTTTATTAACTGATTTGTGGTGCACTAAATTTTTGCTAGATAAGTACTACTTGGTAGATTCTGGCTATCCGTGTTTTATGGGGTTCTTAGGTCCTTATAAAGGTCACAGATACCATCTTCCACATTTTAGATTGGGTCCCAGAGCAAGAGGAAAAAATGAAGTATTCAACTATTATCATTCTAGCCTTAGATGTACAATTGAACGCTCATTTGGATGTTGTAAAGCAAGATGGAAAATCTTAGGTGCCATGCCATCGTTTTTCTTAGACACACAAGTTAGAATTATTGGTGCTTGTATGGCTTTACACAATTTTATTCGACGAAATGACACAAGTGATGAACAATTTGAAGAATTTCATGAAAATTTTAATCTTATGGGTGAAGGTGAAGGTGAAGTAGAAGAACCAGTTTCTAATGATATTATGTGGGAAGAACCGAATGCTGAAAGTGTTAGAAAAATGGAACTAATTAAAGAACAAATAAAGAATCAATTGCCTGATCGATTGTAATCTTAGTGATTTGGTTATGTAAAATCAACCTTCAATAACGGAAATTATTTGTTATCATTGTTATTTTAATATCCATTCTCTTGTGTTAAAAAATTGTATTTTTTGAGTTATTTATCCAAACACTACAACTTTAAAATAAGTACTTTTATAGTTAAAAATTCAAACACAAAATAACTTATTTATAAGCTACTATTAATAAAAGTCCTTATACTTTAAGCTCTTTTTCCGAAAGAACTTATTTAAGTTATTTACCCAAACTGGGCCAAAGTCCAACTTATTTAAATAAGTAACTACATACTTTTTCAGATATCTCCCACTTATTTAGAAGGGAGATCTCAACAACTTTTCTAGAAATAGGGAACAATCATCCACCATGAAAAGTGAAACTATTCTGAAAAGGTAGTTATCTATCATACTATAAATATATTGGCACTTTCAGGTATATTCAGAACCTAATCTACTAAAACTTGCCTAAAGCCTTTAGTAACTTAACTATCGGAATCTTTTACAGGTACTACCCCCCATCTCCTCACGAGAAATTCGGACGGCGGCACCTTGGCACCACGAGAAGTCAGACACTGCCCAACGAGAGTCTAGACCTCACGTTCATACCAAAAAATAACCCAATTTCAAATAACCTCAAAAACCATCTTTATATTTCAATTTGCCAATGAATATACACCAATATTATTATTGAATATCATGATGAGACTTGTTAGATAGAAAAAATGCAGAGTAGAAAAATTAAAATAAAGAGACTGATGTTTTGGCATGAAAAAAAAAATTCACGGGAGGAAGAAATCGGCTAAGTTAAACACTTTTATTTAAATTTTTAGAATAAGGAGTACACTTTGTATGACAAATAGAAAACGTAAAAAATTGATAAATTACAGACTATCTTGCATGTTTTTGTAAGAGAAGGAAACAAATAAAGTGGTTAAATATATATGTATGTGCAAATTGATTTTAAAAGATAGAAGGTATTTTAGAGACATATTTTAATTAAAAGAAATGTTTGCATATACAGTACTTAAAAAAATAAAAGATAATGTAATAAATTGTCAGTTGATATGTTTGATTTTATTATTAAAGAATATGACGAAAAATATATATAGGATAAGTCAAATTAGTTTTAATTATTAATTAAATGGTGAACTATAAAAAAATTATATGTTATTTTTGTGAAGTTATTATGTACCAAATGGAATCGAAGTACTTTTAGGACTGATAAATTATTAGTAATTGTGGAGGAATTGGTGAATATATATAGTTAAAATCAAAGTTATGGATGCACCAATGTGAACCACAATGTAATTAATACATCCAATATATTTGAAATGTTAAAAGCTGGAACGAACACAAATTAGGTGGAATAAGTTCAATAACCATTTAAACAAATGACAGATCGTCTATTATGATCGTGATGAAATTACTTTTTTTTTTTTAATTTAACTTTGATAAAAGAAGGCATATAGATGATTATATTTTTAATAAAAAATACTATGTGAATATTAAAATTATATGTTTGTGTATAAATATATATGATGATTAACTTATTTTTAATATATATTTTATATTTTAACATATATTTTATATTAATAATTGATTTTGATATACATTTAGTATGATTCATCGCTAACACATCTTCATAAACAAAAGTCTCTTTTAGTTTACTATTTAAATTCTTTTGTATAAGCTTTCTTTTTTTTTATTTGCCTTATATTTAAATTTTTTATTTTTTGAGGTTCAACAATTATCGAACTCTATACCTAGCTGACACCATATCATTAAATAATTTTTTTTAAAGTTTAAACGGATAAGTAGAAGAGGAAGATTATTTTTCTAACAACCATGACAAATGAGACTATGAGAATTACTGTTGAGGTCATTTTCGACCTTTTGATGAGATTGATATGATTATATTGAATTATGATATTTGATATATTTGATGAGTAAATAGTCAAATTGGTTTTTGAAAGATTATTCGTTTTTTAAATTAGTTTTTAAAAGATTTTTTAATTAAATTTATTCTTTAAAGATTTTAAATTAGTCATATTAGTCTTTTGTCACTTCTATTGTTAACGACATGAGAGTTGATGTGGTACTTTAAGTAATATCACAACACATATTTAATAATTTTAATTGACTATTAATATGATTAGTTTATTAAATTAGATCAAATCAGTTTTAAATTGAAAAATTCTAATGTCTCAAATTATCTGTTTAATTAAATTTTGATTTAATTTAATTTTATAATAAATTTATTAGTTAATAGTCAATTAAAACTTTTAAATATGTGCTGTGGGTTGTTTGTATTGTTTGGGTGTGTTAAATGTAAATGTGTTACTATGTATATGACTTGTTTAATTTTGTGAATTGATATTGTATTGAATTGTATATGTTTGTTGATTGAATGGAGATAGTGGAGGTAAAGGTGTTATCAAGTCATAGATTGAACCTAGGCTGTTTTCGAATGATTTAGTGATGAGATATAATTATTGGATTAAGTAAACTATCCCCTAGATATAACATTTATCTTTTACTTTATCCCCTTGAGAATCTTTGTTGTTCTCACCCGTGTATAGTTATCAAGTAAAACTAATTATTAATCGTAAAGTAAAATTCCCATATACATTAACAATATCTGATTCCCTTAATGATGTCCAGAAATTTTGTATAATATTCTACAAAAGACACCTTCAAATATCAATCTCTGCTAATGTAAAATTTAATCAATATAATATAATATTATAGAAAAGACAAATTCATATACTGTTAAGCAAATTCCAAAATTTTAGTGGAGCACATACTTTAATCAAAACTAATGAGCATCATTATATTGATGACAATAATAATAATGTTTAATATCTTTTGATTGGATGATTACTCATCAAGATATGGTACCTCTTGCTTTTTTGACTTGATTGGATGGGAAGATTTATTGGCCAGTACTTGAATACTAATTTTTTCTTGTCTCCATAGCATTTTGACCTGAATTTGAAGTTAGCTTTGACAAACTATAAATCTAGTGACTCAATGCTTAATCGGTTGTTATTTCTTTGTTTTCTTGGATCAAACTTCACTCAAGCAAGAAGATTGATAAAATAAACAAGGATTTAATACTTTTTTGATTAAGTTAATGACACTTATACAAGATAAAAAATTATAAATTTAATGATAATTAAATATTTACTTTTCTATCCTATTAATCTCCTCATTTTAAAAGATTTTTTTTCTATTTTATTATAATAATCACTCTCCATTTATTTTTATCTGTCATTTTAATAATTTATTATCCCCCAATATTGTTACTATTATTTCTGTATGCAACATTTTTTCACGAATTGGCAATTATTAGAAAGTGTTAAAAATTACTCCATTTTCATTAATTTAAAGTAATTTATTAATTATTTTAATTTTTAAATTATTCTTAATTTATGAGTTTAATTTTAATATATCAACAATGTAATAATATATTTTATACCGTCATTGAATCACATTTGTTTTTTTAAATAATCAGCCGTAAATAAAAAATATAATTATTTTTGTTGATATATTGCTACATAATTATATACACGTATAAAATTGTTTTATACGGTAGTATATTTTTCCAAAAAAATTGTTATGTGTAACACCTACCACACAGGGCCTTACGCTTAAGTCGTAAAGCAGAGGTGGCAAGGTATTACGACCTCTAAAAGAAAATGATATCTACATATAAGTATAGTTGGGTGAAATCATATTTAGGAGCCTTGAAGAACAAGCTAAACAAATTGATAAACAGAAAATCGTGACACACTCGCATGGATATTCGTAAAACGGACAGGTAAAATCGAAATATAACTGAACACATATATATACATATCAGAGTTCCAAAACTCAGATAGCAAGCTCCAGACTCGACCTGCGAAGCTAAGGCCGACCAGAGTATATAATTATGTATATATACAACCCAAAATAAAACTCAAACCACAAAATAAACTCCTATATCTCCAAGTCGATCTCTAGGAGGGACAAAACACAAAATATACATGCGGAGATTCTATACACATATATACATAGCCTAAAACAACATATGACAGTCCAAAAGACAGTTCTTCGCTCGTAAGGAGGATACCCAAATGCTCAACGAGGTGTCTCTTGACCTGCATCTGAAAAACAACAACATAGTATGGGATGAGAACCGGAGGTTCTCAGTATGGTAAAGGTGCCCGCATAGTTAATATAAAAGGTCTCGGGAAAGCCAGAGGCATTCCTAAAACTTCGACACTCAGAATCATTCTTAAGGAAAATAAACTAAACCAAAAGTTAGGTAAGCTATCTAAGGTATTCTAATTCTGAATCTAACTTTAACCTAATAATTCACGTTCTGTCTCCTCTAATCCTCCAAATCATTGGTGGAACAATCCTCTCCCCTCACACCTTCGTCAAGAGGAATTTCCCAAAAACATACACATACAATTCAAGCAAAGAAAACATAGATAGAGAAGCATTTACAGTAAATAGAACAAGTAGCAGATAAGTAGAATTTAACAGTTAAACAAACTAAAGCAATGCACACCCAAACAAAGCAAACAAATGCATATGATGTATGCCTGTCCTATGGCTGATGAGTCTCATCTGTCGGTTATACAGCCAACCCGACAAGTCCTGGTAGTTAACCATTGGACAGTCCCTCTGTGCGCGCATCCCCAAGCTCAATAATATTCCATGGAGTCAAACTCCAAGCTCAATATAATATTTCATGGAGTCACACTCCAAGCTCAATAGTATAGTATTCCATGGAGTTAAACTCTAAGCTCAATAATATAGTATTCCATGGAGTTAAACTCTAAGCTCAATAATATAGTATTCCATGGAGTTAAACTCCAAGCTCAATAATATTCAATATTCATATTTATATGCATGCCCATGGGGGAATCCGGGGAGTTAAAGTGCCCGGTCACATCTTGCGACAGAGGGTCAACAAATAGTCTCAAATACACAAGCCACATAATAATCTCTTTCCCTTTTTAAATATTACCTCAAATCAAAACTCCAATTCTTAAAGAAATTTTGGCAATATCTCCTCTAAGACTCAAATTTCTGCCACCTTTCAAGGGTCCCAACTATCAAACCAAACACCTCTCAGTCACTCAAATCATTTCCAGTAACAAATTATTTCATAATCAAACAAATACCAATATTAAATCTTTTTTCAAACCGACCAACTTCAACAGCAAATTATTGACAACAGCTAAACCTCACATTTTATACCATTTACACAAATCCATCAATTATTCATTCATTTCATTCCTATCTTAAGGTCTTCTAGCCTAAGTTTTCACGTGACATTAAACATTAACTACAAGAAACCAAAACCATACCTTCGTACGGAATCAAAATATTCAAAGCTCTGGAGAAGCTTTTTGACTGAGCTATTGAAGAAGAAAATGTCCAGAATCATTTATGCCTCCTAAAACGGATTAGATTTTTGATTGGAGTTACAGATTTCAAGAAATCAAAGCCAGAAGTTTGGTGGGGTTTAAGTTTCCTTTTTTTCCTCTCTCGGCTACGCTCTTCCTTTTTTTTTTCTTTTTCCTCGTTCTCTTACGCTCTTCCATATATATATATATATGGCTTAAGGAAGCCTATAAGCCACCGCCTTGGCTTTTTTTTATTATTATACAAGCCTTATGATATATATATACACACAATCCCATATATAATGATGATAATAATATATATGTAACTTAATGTAAATTATAAACCGCCTTTCACTTTCATGTTTTATAATTAATAATAGTAATAATAATACTAGTAATAGTAATGATAATCATGTAATAATAATAATAATAAACGTAATAATAGTAATAATAATAGTAACGTAATAAATATAATAACAACAGTAAATTTATAATACTAGGGAGTAAAATTATATAAACTTATAATACATATAATATTCATAAAAATTATATCCAATGTTTATAATAATAATAATAATAATAATAATAATAATAATAATAATAATAATAATATAGATTTGATTAAATTCAAATTATTATAAAATTAGTTCAATTACTAATAATAAAAATAATTTTTTTTAAAGATAAGGAATTCTAATTTTATAAAATAAATTATAACTTATTTATATTTATATTTTTTTAAAATTGAGGGTTGCTACATCCTATCCACCTTATAAAAATTTTCGCCCTCGAAAATTAATATAAAATGGAAGAGACTCATACTAACGTAACTTCCCTTCTTAAACATGTCAAAGAAAAACAGAAAGATTTGACATGTTTAGTTTGCAAATTCAGGATATTCTTATGGCTTAAAAGTCTACGCAAAGCGAAATATACAAGATAAACTCGATGCAGAAAGGTTATAAGGCAGGCTGGTATTGGAACGACGGGTTTATCGCTTCATCTAGCTCCCAGGTTCTGCTGATTCTAATGGTGTCACCTTTCGTAATTCAATCGAAACTGGTTCAGCCTCTGACACTAAATCTATCACAACTTACTCTTTCTCTTGACACATAACCGATTATCAATTACGGGTTCAACCTATGTCATGTCTCTTCCTCATAACTTACCATCTCTGGGTTTCAGGTAACTGTCCCGCATAACTCTCAACATTTTCGGTTCTTTATGTATAACTTAAGTTGTATACTCAAAATAATTCAACCCACTACTGCTGCGCCACTCTTATTATTATTCTCCAAGAATTTAGTCACTTTTCTAGGCTGACCAACTATCGTTCTGTCTCACCATTCATAGGTTTTTAGTCGATCGCTCAATTGAAAATCACAAGGCTCACAACTCGGTAATGTACTACAATGAATCTACGTGCTATTTACTACGCAAGACAGTCGGAAATTTCGATTATCAGTGCGTGATTACCTCTAATCGGAGTATCTGCGGTTCCAGCACCATCCGCTGTCATAGTGAACACGCGTCCCTGATGTTGTGCCTTTCCAGCTTCTTGATTCTTCTTCTTTTCTGGACAATTCCAAGACAAATGCCCAGCTTCACCACAGTAATAGCATACACCTAAACCAGCCCTGCACGGAGTATTCGGGTGGTACTTTCCACACCTTCTACAAGTTAAATCATTCGGTGGGGTCTGAGCTTGCTTTGCTTTGCCTCTTCCCTGGCTGTTATTATTACTGAATCTCTGGAAGTTATTCTGACCCAAATGTGGTTGTGGGGTGTAACCGCCTCGCTTAAAATCTGGTCCTCTAGGGGCGAAGTTCCTTCCCTGATCTCTCCTAACAAAAATTCGCTGATCACTCTTATCTGATGTCGCCTTTCTCAGACAATCCTCCGCAACTCTACTTTTGTTTACCAGTTCTGAAAACACTCTGATCTCCATTGGTGCAACGAAGCTCAGAATATCACTTCGAAGACCTCCCTCATACTTAATACATTTCCACTCAGCAAAATCATCAGGCGCACCTTGACAAATACGAGAAAAGCGACATAACTCCTCAAACCTGCTAGTATACTCAGCAACAGTCATTTGTCCCTGCTTTAACTGCATCAATTCAAGTTCTTTGGCATTTCTGACTGAATTAGGAAAGTATTTCTTATAGAACTCTGTTCGGAAAACCTCCCAAGGAATCACAGCGCCATCTGGCTACAGGATACGTCGTGTCCCCTGCCACCAATGCTGAGCCTCACCCTGCAGCTGATAAGTTCCAAACTCAACCCATTGCTCCTCAGGAACCTGCTGAGCCTGCAGTGCCCGTTCCATAGCTTGAATCCAATTATCTGCATCTGTGGGATTTGAGGTTCCCCTAAAGGTCGGAGGATGAACTTTCAGAAATGTAGCAAGTGTCATGGGACCGTCCTCATCATTATTGTTTCCGTGATTACCCTGGTTTATCTGATTACCCAGTGCCTCGGCTGTCGCCTGCATAGCCGCAGCCATATTTCCCAGGGCAGCCATGAAGTCTACTGGATCATTCCCTGCCAGGCCAGGAGTAACAGTGCCTATCCTACCTCTACCTCGGCCGCGACCGCGTCCATGAGTCGACATCTGGTCCCTTCACACACCAAACAAGTGATATTAAGTTGATCAGTCTCAATATCGCAAGTCTAATGCTTCAAGTTCCAAATGCATGCTCATGAACGTTTATGCCACATATATCAATCAGATATCCTAATAGCACATACACACACCCAGAGTATGCCCAGAAGCATAATCAGTCCATCCCTCAGGCTCTATAGGAACGAACTGCTCTGATACCATAATGTAACACCTACCACACAGGGCCTTACGCTTAAGTCGTAAAGCAGAGGTGGCAAGGTATTACGACCTCTAAAAGAAAATGATATCTACATATAAGTATAGTTGGGTAAAATCATATTTAGGAGCCTTGAAGAACAAGCTAAACAAATTGATAAACAGAAAATCGTGACACACTCGCATGGATATTCGTAAAACGGACAGGTAAAATCGAAATATAACTGAACACATATATATACATATCAGAGTTCCAAAACTCAGATAGCAAGCTCCAGACTCGACCTGCGAAGCTAAGGCCGACCAGAGTATATAATTATGTATATATACAACCCAAAATAAAACTCAAACCACAAAATAAACTCCTGTATCTCCAAGTCGACCTCTAGGAGGGACAAAACACAAAATATACATGCGGAGATTCTATACACATATATACATAGCCTAAAACAAAATATGACAGTCCAAAAGACAGTTCTTCGCTCGTAAGGAGGATACCCAAATGCTCAACGAGGTGTCTCTTGACCTGCATCTGAAAAACAACAACATAGTATGGGATGAGAACCGGAGGTTCTCAGTATGGTAAAGGTGCCCGCATAGTTAATATAAAAGGTCTCGGGAAAGCCAGAGGCATTCCTAAAACTTCGACACTCAGAATCATTCTTAAGGAAAATAAACTAAACCAAAAGTTAGGTAAGCTATCTAAGGTATTCTAATTCTGAATCTAACTTTAACCTAATAATTCACGTTCTGTCTCCTCTAATCCTCCAAATCATTGGTGGAACAATCCTCTCCCCTCACACCTTCGTCAAGAGGAATTTCCCAAAAACATACACATACAATTCAAGCAAAGAAAACATAGATAGAGAAGCATTTACAGCAAATAGAACAAGTAGCAGATAAGTAGAATTTAACAGTTAAACAAACTAAAGCAATGCACACCCAAACAAAGCAAACAAATGCATATGATGTATGCCTGTCCTATGGCTGATGAGTCTCATCTGTCGGTTATACAGCCAACCCGACAAGTCCTGGTAGTTAACCATTGGACAGTCCCTCTGTGCGCGCATCCCCAAGCTCAATAATATTCCATGGAGTCAAACTCCAAGCTCAATATAATATTCCATGGAGTCACACTCCAAGCTCAATAGTATAGTATTCCATGGAGTTAAACTCTAAGCTCAATAATATAGTATTCCATGGAGTTAAACTCTAAGCTCAATAATATAGTATTCCATGGAGTTAAACTCCAAGCTCAATAATATTCAATATTCATATTTATATGCATGCCCATGGGGGAATCCGGGGAGTTAAAGTGCCCGGTCACATCTTGCGACAGAGGGTCAACAAATAGTCTCAAATACACAAGCCACATAATAATCTCTTTCCCTTTTTAAATATTACCTCAAATCAAAACTCCAATTCTTAAAGAAATTTTGGCAATATCTCCTCTAAGACTCAAATTTCTGCCACCCTTCAAGGGTCCCAACTATCAAACCAAACACCTCTCAGTCACTCAAATCATTTCCAGTAACAAATTATTTCATAATCAAACAAATACCAATATTAAATCTTTTTTCAAACCGACCAACTTCAACAGCAAATTATTGACAACAGCTAAACCTCACATTTTATACCATTTACACAAATCCATCAATTATTCATTCATTTCATTCCTATCTTAAGGTCTTCTAGCCTAAGTTTTCACGTGACATTAAACATTAACTACAAGAAACCAAAACCATACCTTCGTACGGAATCAAAATATTCAAAGCTCTGGAGAAGCTTTTTGACTGAGCTATTGAAGAAGAAAATGTCCAGAATCGTTTATGCCTCCTAAAACGGATTAAATTTTTTATTGGAGTTACAGATTTCAAGAAATCAAAGCCAGAAGTTTGGTGGGGTTTAAGTTTCTTTTTTTTCCTCTCTCGGCTACGCTCTTCCTTTTTTTTTCTTTTTCCTCGTTCTCTTATGCTCTTCCATATATATATATATATATATGGCTTAAGGAAGCCTATAAGCCACCGCCTTGGCTTTTTTTTATTATTATACAAGCCTTATGATATATATATATACACACAATCCCATATATAATGATGATAATAATATATATGTAACTTAATGTAAATTATAAACCGCCTTTTACTTTCATGTTTTATAATTAATAATAGTAATAATAATACTAGTAATAGTAATGATAATCATGTAATAATAATAATAATAAACGTAATAATAGTAATAATAATAGTAACGTAATAAATATAATAACAACAGTAAATTTATAATACTAGGGAGTAAAATTATATAAACTTATAATACATATAATATTCATAAAAATTATATCCAATGTTTATAATAATAATAATAATAATAATAATAATAATAATAATAATATAGATTTGATTAAATTCAAATTATTATAAAATTAGTTTAATTACTAATAATAAAAATAATTTTTTTTAAAGATAAGGAATTCTAATTTTATAAAATAAATTATAACTTATTTATATTTATATTTTTTTTTAAAAATTGAGGGTTGCTACATTATGTATATTGAAATCCATAAGCAAAAAGCAAGAATTTTTTTTGGTAATTTTTAAGAGTTATTTTATGAATTAAGGAGGTCATGTCTATGAGTTTATTTAATTTTTTTCAAATCTTTCTAAAATGTTAGAGTATTTATTTTATCGGTGAATTATTGTATTCCCTGCTGCTGGGAATATATACTGTAAGGCTTTTCGATCTTAATTTGACGAAAAAATAATGTTTATGTAATAACGGGAATAGCATAATTGATAAAAGTTTGCAAGTGGATGACGTACCATGATAAAATTAAACTAATGATGATTTCTATAGATAGGGCATTAAAAAGATGGAAAAGACAAAAGGATAATAAAATTCAGAGCTTAGCAAGATAAAATAATTGACTTTTGAATTTATGCCTTAAGTTGATGATCAGCAGTAAAGTTAGTGTTCATGGGTTGTTCCGCATGAAATTAATTAACGGTAGAGCATTCTAAAGAAAAAGTAAATAATTATTGCCTCCCTCCTTGGTGGACTTTTTTTATTTAAATAAAATAAATTAATTATGTATTCAAATAAATTGAATTTTATTTTTTTACATATTTAATTATAATTTTGCTAGCACAAAAAAAACGAAAACAAAAATTACTATGTTTACATTGTCACTGCCAGTAACAAAAAAAAGAAAAAGAAAATAAATAAATGTAAATATGATTGATAATAATTTTTTTCCCACTCTTTTCTATTCATTTTTAGCGGCAGTAATAGCGTAAACGCTTTTTTTCTAGAGATAGATAGACTTAAACCCACGACTTCTAATTGAGTATAGAAAGTAGAGGTATATATGGATCGGGCCACATCGAATTTGACCTAACTCAGACCCGACCCGAAATATAGACTGGCCCTAATTTTTAGATCCTAATACGATCTTAGACCTGATGAAACCTACACACCTTTGGACCGGATAAAAACTGGATACAAACCAGATAAAAACTGGGTCTTTAGCATGTAAAAATCACCTAATTTTCAACCATTATTTCACAATTCACATAGTAAAATTCACTTAAAAAAATATAACAAGAACCAACGCTTCTCTAAAATTAAAGCATAACCATAATCAATACTAATATTGTCTAATAACACCAAATATTTAAATCAATACAAATAACAGAATATTATGCATTAGTCTAAAGTCTTATGTATTTTAAACATAAAATATTAACTTATAATCATATAATGACTAATAACACAAAATATTAAGGTTTACAATATTTAAATTTCACATAAGAATAGCCATCATCCATCACTAATAACACAAAATATTAATTGTGTATGATGACTGGGCCACCGGGCCGAGTTCGGGTGACCGGGCTATGACCCGGACCCGACCCAAAATAATGACCGGGTCTATTTTTAAGATCATTACCCAATCTTAAACCTGATGAAATCACACTAAATTAGCCCATAAAGTGTTCGGGACCGAACTGGGTCTTCGGACTAAGCCGGGCCATGTACACCCCTAATGAAAAGATTATATCATTTAAATTATAACTTGTAGATAAGAAAAAACAATTATTCTATTTTAAACTCCTACAAATTATATTTAAATATGTAATTTGTGTAAAGTTTTAGTAAATTAAATAAAAGTGAATCAAGACAGAAATATAACCTTTTTGTAATTAAGATACATGAGTAATATATAATATCGTCAAAATATTTTTTTAAGTAAATTTTTTTATTAAAAACTTTATTAAAAGTGATAGAAAACTTAATTTATTTGACAAGAATAATTCTCAAGATCTTTAAAAAAATAAAAAATTATTAAAAATCAAAAGTCTAATCTAAAATTGATTGGACCCAATCCAATTTGATTGTATACTCCACTCTAAAGAGTTATTTGGTGATTGAATTTTAAGAGATAGATATTGTGAATCCACCTGAAATTATAGGGTGGCCGACATCAACTAACGTTGAATGTTTTGTTAGCCGACTTAGCTCTGGTGCACTTCAATTCAAAGAATCTTATTCGCTGTCTTTTAAGTACATTCCGTTTTGAACTACTTAATAATACTTTAAATGAAAACCACTGAGTTACTGACGAGATCGTCAATGTATATGTCAATATATTTGTCTCCATAATATAACCATAGAAACAGCACCAAAACATGAATTTGCATGGTACTATTTCATGTGCATGTATATAATCTATGATAGTAACGTTACAGGTATCTACTTGCGGCTTATATGTAACGTAGAAAAAAGAAAGTGTATGTAGCTATTTACATATTTTTACTTTTATATATAATACTAACTAGCTTTTTAATATCTTAACATTTTTAATATATTTTTATAATAAAAAAGGTTCTATTTTACTATGGACAATTTTTATATATCCATACATACAGCTCATTATTATAAAGATCTTGCAAGTATAGCACCAAGTGATCTGTGGTTTGAGATATGGTAAGAAAATTTTGATATTTTGTGATGGCATGTGGAGTTGAATTGTCATATACTCTTATTCTTAATTTGCCTCAACGGTGGAGATACAAGAGCTTAAAAACAAAAGTTAATAGAAAATGAGATTATTTAAAAACCCAAAATCCTCCATGTGCAAATGTTGAAAGGCCAGGGGCTAGTATTCTATTCCATTTCTATTTCTGTCTTTTTGTTCCTCAAAAAATCTACAAAGAACAAGTGCTTACTACTTTTATCTTTGTCATTTTTTAAGGTCATTTTGTATTCTATTTACAGTAGGTGAGGAAAAAACAGTTTTGACTTATTCAGTACACTTATTTTTAAATATTAAATTCAAAATGCACATTTTACTTTGACTAAATTCTGAGATGAGCACTTTGCACCTTTAAACATTTTTTGCAAATAGAATATTGGCAATAATTATTTATTTTAGAGATATGATATCACTAAAGGATTACTACAAGGTTATTATATTCTTTCTCAGGTATAGAGATATGTAGTTTGTTTGTTACTTAAAGAAAAATTATTCCTTAATACACTACGCACTTGAACAAGTATTAAATAACAATTAATAAAAAAATAAAAAATTAGCAAAATTTATTATATTTGGTTAATATTTTTAACCTTAAATTCAATTTTTTTAGTCTATTAATTGAATAATATATTTTTAACTTATACTTTTAAATATTGTTGGTTGACTGTTGGTTAAAAATAATAAATTTTACTATTCTCTAAGATTCATTTTAATAAAATTATTAAATTATATTAAATTTTTTAATTAAGGGTGTTCATGAATCTTTCTCTTCAAGTGACTTATGTGTTAAAAAAATTATTAATTTTTTAATTTGTTTATGGACAATACATATATATCAATTATAATCATAGATTATATTATTTCTTATTAAATGATTTATATAATGGTAATTTTATTTATTTTCATAAATGTTGAATTGAATAAGTCATAGTTATTTTTTATTTAGAATTAAATAAAAACAAAATCAAAGAGACTATTTTATTTGGATTTTAAGGTTTAATGGATCTCATACTCAACTATAAGAAATGACTTCAGTATTTTAATATGGTCCCCAACACATTAAAATCGTCTCTGTAACTCTTTTTCCATCAAAGTCTTATTAAAAATACAGAAGGCTTTAGTTGAAAAAATTAAAAAACCAAACTCTCTCAATTATACTCACGAATTTAGGTACACCTCTGTATTTTCTTTTTTAATAATTTAACATGGATGGTCTTGAAATTAAGAAAATTTTAAAATTTTCAATAAGTTGTATCAGAGTTATCAATAATTGAATCATTGAAAAAATTTTAATTTTTTTTGTCATCGAATTAAACAAAGAAATTTGTATTTTTTTTCATGTGTAAATATATGTAATAACTAAGGAGGTTATAATATTGTATAATTATTATATATTGTGTTTTATTGATTATTCTATTACTTTTATTGTATATAAGTATTTGGTTTTGTTACACAAAGAAATTGGTAACGATTTAGGTTATTATACCCATTTATTTTATAAAAATTTGACTTTAAAATAAATTAGTTGAATATTAAGCTATTAAAGTAATTTCTTTTATGAAAATTAATTTATTTTGGAATATAAAAAATATATTGATATGTAATTTTATGCAAATATTAATCAGTATAAAAAAGTTTATATTTAGTAGAGTTACGCGTGTATATATATATATATATATATATATATATATATATATATATATATATATATATATATATATATAGGTAACTAGTTAAGAATAAATTAATATTTATTATTTATGTGAACAATAATCGACTTAAAAAAAATTTATTGTTTGGTCAAATAATATATTAAAAAAATGCAAAATCTCTTAGCTCGAATTTAACTATTCAAACATCAGGTGTAAGAAACACTTGGAAATAATGTGTTTTTTAATCAATCAAAAGAGCTTCTAGGACTATGAGGTTCATACTTCATGGTAAAGTTTTTTTTTAATTTAATTATTTTTTGCGAATTTCAATTGATTTGAGAGCAATCATAGTGCTAAAGTAAAGCATGAAGAATGATTATTATCCTGTAAATTACATTCAAGAAAACAACTATTTAAAATAGCTATGTTTAAACAATTCATAACTATACTAAGGAGAATATCTAAATTATTTTTAATATTATGAAAGATACCACAAAAGATTATAGATATTCATGCTATAAAGAATTGAGTGATCAAATGAGTGATATTATATCAAATTCTCGATATGTAGTTTCATCTGAGAGTTCATTGGTCTAAATTTACAGAAATTTACAAATTTGGTAGCAACAAATGTCTTTTCGGAACTCTTCTAATCCATGCTTGCATTTATTTATTTTCCACTTATTTTCAAATGTTTTGTATGTTATGCATTTTAGATTTTTTTATATTTTTAAATATTTCTTTTTTTTCTGTACTTTTAAATGTTTTTTATTTTATCCCAACATATTGTTGCACTACAAGAAAAAGGCGCATTTGTAACAAAAAATATTGTTACAAAACGTCAAAATTTTGAAACAAAAGTTTTTTGTAATAAAAAAAGGCCCATTGCAGTAAGTCCCGTTACAAAAAGTTTTTGTAACGAAAAATGAAACTGTTACAATTCAATACCATATTTTGTAACAATTTTTTCTGATACAAAAAACCAGAAGCCGTTACAAAAGTGGTAACAAATTTTGATCTTGAAGGTATTTTTTGTGACAGTCAATTTTTTTCCTATCAAAAAATTTTGTTACAAAATGCAACATGATTTTATAACATTTTTTTCTTTAGTTACGAAAGCAAATTAATTATTTTGTAACAACTTTTTTTAATTACAAATTACATGCATAATTTACTAAATTATTTTTTAAATTAACTAATATATTAACGATTTTAATAAGCAAGTTTACATGTATATAATATGCAAAAACATACATAAGTTAAACAAGATCCTTTTAGCTAAAATTGTCTTGAAACAAAATAACATTAGCTAGTGAGTACATTGATTAGTTCAACCAAAACATAAAAGTTCTAACATAAAAGTTCAACCAAAAGTTAAAAGTTCTAACATAGATTAGTGTCACTATGAATCAAAATATTATTGAGCTCTCAAAGTAGCATGTGGTCACCATTTCAGCACTCATGTAAATAAAAAAAACAAAACAAAAAGTTAGGTACATAGTTAAAAGTTCCTTAAGTTCAGAAAGTTTCTAAATTTTCAAAACAAGCAAGTTTGTATTCACTTCTCAACAATTCAAAATGCCAAAACAAGTGATACACATGTATGTGTAGAGCACATAATCAAGTAAATATCAATCACAAGTAAGTAGCATAAATTAAAGGGTTTGTTCATCAAGTAACGTGAGATAAATCATAAATGTGATGTGATGACTAGTTTCATGAAACTGCACTAGAAATCACAAGATATTATATGCGAACAGTAGCATGCCTCCAAAAAGTAGAAAAGCAAGCAAGCCCTTAATAGTGTGATACAAATTTACTAAGTCTAAATTCCAGTATATACCTGTGTAGCCCCATCAACCAGATATATTTGTAACTCATCTATCATGGGGAAAAAACTGCGGCCTTCAGACTTGCCACTGGTTTGGCAGACTTCATTAGGACCTACAAGTGATCAATTACATCTTACAAGACCATGAATCAAAATAGTTACCTATATATGCATACCGCAAAATGAATCATATCTCAGAGCAGTTTAGAAACAAAACACCAACTTGTAAGTTCTAGACCCTTTGTATTCACTTTTTATATATCTAACAGGCCAGATAGTAACAGCATACTGAAAAAAGGAAGCATTTCTATTACTTATCAACTAATGGAAATATATTATCATCCATTGCTATACCTCAGACCAAAATGGGACAGCCAACATTCTATAGTAGAATAAGAAATTATCCATCTGAAACCAGCGGTAAATTAGGTGATAGATGACTTGCACACCGGGCATGATGTTTTCCTATAGAGCCAAGGATCGAAACACTGCACATCACAGGTTTAGGACATATTAGCATTTGAGATTGATAGTGTCCAGCAGAAAATAGGAGATTTTCACAATCCCTTATTGAAGTACACTATTGGATCTAACCAACTCTGGAGAAAGTTTCCTTCTCCTGAACTGCCAAACTGAACAAAAATTATCTAACTAAAACCAACTAAACCCCAGTATTTATATGCAGCAGTTAAGCCTAGAATTCTTGCTCCTAACCTGCTAAACTAGCTTAAAGGAGCTAACCAGCAACAATTATGAACTAAGTAGTGAAAGCAATGAAAATTCCGTTTATCTACTCCTTACCTCTCCTCCTATAGACCAATCCAAACCTGTTCTTATCATGGATCTATTAGAAACCAATAATTTCTCAAATTAACATATCTAGTAACCAATAATTTCTCAAACAATCTTTCAACAATATCTACCATCATCAAATAAATCTCAATTTCACAACTAAATCAAGAAATCAGTGTAACCAGGAATTCGAGTAAATAGTCACTTTCAAACAATTAAAATCATTATTCACAAATCACAGCCTCAAATCAAAATAGTCTCAACACCACACCAATCACATTTTCACAACCTCAATCCAAGCTTAAATCTACCAATTAATCTCTCATAACAACAAAATCAGTCACATTCACAGCAATAATCTAAACTTAATAACATTACGATTATTAATAACAGCAAAATGGAGAATTCAAACTCAATGGAATCGAAAATAGAAATGAATTCAATGGAACTGAAAACAGAGATCGCTTACGATAAAAGAACGAAGCAGCAGCAATAGAAAGGCAGCCCCTTCTCTCTAGTCCGTGATTCCAGTGACAAGAGGCACGACGGTAGTTCCCCAGTGACAATCGACGACGGTGGCTCCGCGGAAGGCAACTAGGCACAGCAACTCGAACAGCGCCTCCTTCTTCTCCCTGCATCTTCCTCCCTCTACGCGTCTGCTCGCGATTCTCGGCGGTGGCAGAAGCTTCATCGACGGTGACTTGGTAGAGGCTTGAACGGAGAACAGTGGCGACTGGGTGACATTGGCTCCGACGGTGCACGGGTCTCCTTCCTCCTCCTCTCTTCAATGCGTTACTCCCTCTCTCCGCGGTGACAACGCCTGCGGCAGTTCGATGGCAGACCGGCAGCAAGGTGCGGCTCCACGGAGTGGCGATGCGTGCGACAGCGGCGGCGGCGAGGCAGCAGCCCTCCACCTTCTCCTCTGTTCTCTCAGATCCTCACTTTCTCTTTCTCTCTTCTCCGCTGTAAGGGGTATGTGTGTTGAAAGCTGTTATGCGAAGCTGAAAGGGGGATTTTAGGGTTAGGTTTCTTAATTTGAGAATTAGGTTTCTAATTTTTAATTTGGGAATTAGGATTAGAAATTAGAAATTTTATAAAAGAATAAAGGATAGATATGAATAGATATTTTGATAAAATTAAAGAGTAGAATAATTTTTAAAATAAAATATAATTTTATAAAAGAATAAAGAATAGATATAAATAAATATTTTGATAAAATTAGAGGATAGAATAATTTTAAAATTAAATGTACTCTATTAAAAATATTTAAGAACATTATTTATCAACATATTGTCAAGTTCAATTAATTATTTTTAATTTAAATTATAAAATAAACATATTATCATATTTTATAAAATATAATGTAAACTCAAAATATTATTTATTCCAATTAAATGATATAACTTTTTATTATTTTTCTATAACTGAAACTTTAATTTCAATTTATAAAATAATTAATTATAATAAAAATTATACATAAATATTAATTGACTTAAACTTAAAATATTTATAAAAATTAATCTAATCATTTCTAATAAATTAATCTCTAAGAGTGTAAATGAATAAAATAAAACATAATTTATTTATAATAGAAATTACTTAAATAAAAATTACTTAAATTGAATCGTACAATTCTTTTTTATTTTTCAATCACAAAAAAGATCATTTCTCCTAATTATTTTTAGAGTAAAGGACATTTTCGTCCCTGGCCGTTTTTTTCACGGATATTTTCGTCCTCAAGGAATGAAAAATACATTCAAGTCCCGACCCCTGAAAAACATGGATATTTATGTCCTTCCGTTGAATTCAGCCGTTTGCACTTAACGGAAAAGGATGAGCTGGCAGAGGTGGCGCTGAGGTGGGCGTAACGGAGAACAGGTGGCATGGATCATTTCGTAACAGGACATATAAGTCCCTGGAGACAAAAACGATGCCGTTTTTGTAACCTCCCCCAATTTCTCTGCCTTTTCTTCTTCCTTCGTCCTTTTTCCCTTCCATTCTTCTTCCTCGGCCCCTGCCTCCATCACCGCCGCACAGCGGCACCTCCGTCAGCCACCATCAACGATGGTGAAGCTACTAGAAGCTTAAGCAACTAGAAGCTTCCACCACCATAGCCACTTTCACCTTCTCATGTCCCTATCGTCTTTTCGTTCCTTTGTACCCATTTGGCACCACCGTGCTCCCAACCACCAGAGCTTGGGCCTCTTTGACGTCACGCAGCGTATGAGGTTGCCGCCGCCTCTCAAATGCTCCGCCGCAGAACCCGACCAGGAAACCAAGGTTCCTGCCACTTGCCTTCTCTTGAATGTGTTGCAACTATTCGATGGTGCTTGCAATTGAACTGTTCTATGATTTGATTCTGTTAGGATTTTGGCTTGATGTGTGTGTTTGCCATATTGTTGTTTTATGTGTGATTCTTTTTGGTCTCTGGATTTTGTGGTGTGAAGGATATTATTTGCAGGCAATGTATTTGAATGAATGTGTGAGTGACATTTTTATGTTTTGTGTTTGATAGGTGTTCCTCTTCCTTTGGTTGGGATGGTGGCGTATGGCTTGGTTGCGGCGCTTGGTCTGCAATTGGCCACAAATAAGATGTTGCCTTTTGGGATTGGCAGGTCCAGATCCCAGCTCATGATGTTCCATTCTTTTTGAGTGCTTTCTCAGGTTTGCAGCAGCATTGATTAGTCAGAAATTTGACTGCTGGTGGCCTAACAAACATGTGAATTTCTATGAAACGATACTGAACTCTCTCTTGTTGAGTAGCTCATGTCCTTTATCTTTGTACAAGGGTTGAAGAAGTTCGTATAATTTTAGGCTTTTAGTTGTTGTGCGTTGGAATAACGCTATTCTTTTAACTGTTTTTACATTTCCAACTCTTTTGTTCCTCTTAATCTAAACGTTGTCTAATCCGTTTATGATGATGTACAGGAATACATACATTTATTCTGAACCATTATGGGCAATAGTCCAGCACCATTTTCTGATATTGGCAAAAGGACAAAAGGTAAACCTGAACTTAACTTCATTCCACGATATATACACATTTTCTGATATTTGACTGCTGGGTTATAATGTTGTTCCTGTTAGTAGCACAAATTCCATGTACTGAAAGAGCCTCTATATCAATTCCCCCAAATTACTTTTACGATCTTGTTAGTGTTTTGTAATATTCTGTAATTTTTATAATTTAGGTGTGAAGCATTTGACACCTACCCAAGAACCTATGATAATGTCTATGTGTTGGATTTCAAGACATTGCCAAGGCAATAGGGTGGCAAGTCACATTGAAAGATACATCTGAGGGGCCTCATGCTAGTTATAGAGTATTGGTGTGTGACAAGCACCTGATACATGCTTGAAACAAAATGGGAGGGTCAGCTTAGCAAAGAGAGATGAGAGAAAGTGAGAAGAGAGAGAGAGAGATTAATGGGGGTAAGGGAGTGAGAAAGGGAAGAAGACGCGAAAAGAGAAGAAGGATGAGGTCGCCGGCGTTGATGGTGGCTGACGGAGGCGCGGCTGTGCGGCGATGATGGAGGCAAGGGCTGAGGAAGAAGAATGGAAGGGAAAAGAGACGAAGGAAGAATAAAAGGGCAGATGGGGGAGGAGACGAAACGGCGTCGTTTTCGTCTTCAGGGACTTATACGTCTTGTTACGAAATGCTCCGTCTCCAGGGACTTATACGTCCTATTACGAAATGCTCCATGCCACCTGTCCTCCGTTACGGTCACCTCAGCGGCACCTCTGCCAATTCATCCTTTTCCGTTCAGTACAAACGGCTGAATTCAACAGAAGGATATAAATGTCCACATTTTTCAGAGGTCAGGAACTTGAATGTATTTTCCATTCCTTGAGGACGAAAATGTCCGTGAAAAAAAAGATCAGGGACGAAAATGTTCTTTACTCTTATTTTTAAATTCAAAGTATCATAAAGTGTTTATTTAATTACTTTCAAGAAAATAATTTTTTTTTAAAAATAAATCATCAACAATATAATAAATTTAATTATCCAAAAACTCGAAATGTTAGAGAGTGGGGTATGTGAGTTGTATTACAATTAGGGATTGGGTAATTTAATTATTTTCAATAAAAATAAAGGTAGTATAGTAACTGAAAATTAATTTTAATTTAATAATTATATACAGATATTATTTAACTATAAATTTTTAAATTATTTTTAAATAAATATTTTAATTTTAAGAATTAGAGTAATTAAATTAATTATTCTTAAAATATTATTTTATTATTATTTTATAATTATTTTTAAATAATTACTAATTAAGATAAAATTGCAGATACTCAAATTAATTTTTTTTATTCATAAAATTTAAATTATTAAAAGCAAAAATCTTAAATATTCAAATCAAATTATATAAAATTTTTATATTTTTTAATTACTAAAATTTTAAATTATAAATAAGAAAATATTCTATTTAATATATAAATCTCTAAAAATTTATTTTGAATAAATATAATAAATCATAAATGACTTATTATTTAATTTTTAAAATAATTTTAAATTTAAAATATTATTAATTTGACTTAAATATTTTTAGTAAAATAAATTTTTGAATATAAAATCTTAAATAAATATAATAAATTATTATATTAATTTTTAAAAATTTGAAGTCTTACATTTAATATGTTGAAACAAAATTTTTTATCAGTTACAAAAAATCTTTGAATTTTGTGACAAATAAATAACTTGTTAAAAAAATATAGTATTTTGTGACAAATTAATTTTTTTTTACAAAATATTTAGAGCTTTTGAAACAAATAGATATTTTGTTACAAAATGTTATGAATTTTTGCAACAATATAATCTTTTGTTACAAAATATTATAACATTTGCAACAAAACAACGATTTGATACGAAAGCCAACATAATTTGTAACAAAAGCAATCACGTTGTTAGAAAATATTCTTATTTTGTAACAATAATTAATTATTGTTACGAAAAAACTGTAATTTGTAACAATTTTAAATTTGATACAAATTTTTTGTTACAAATGTTCCATTTTCTTGTAGTGAAATAAACTTACATAATCAAAATGACAGAGATATTTTACAATGTGAAGTTCAGGACGATCAACATTTTTAGATTTTTGTTTCTTTGACATTTTAAATTTTTTTTAGTGAAGTAAATGAAGCAGACAGCATTCAAAGAGGAAGAAGAAGAAGGAATGGATGCTGGGTGGGAATGAAGGAGAAAGTGACTCGGAGGGCGTGGGTGTGCATGCAATGAAGGGGGTGTGGGGTTAAAAGGGCACTGTTTATGGGAGCAACACGTATGCAACACGTATGCAACACGTGGTTGGAGAGGAACAACTCAGACCATTTGTTTTGTCACGAGGAACTCGGACCGTCTGATTTGTCAGCTCCAATTCGCACCGTCCAATTACTCCATCGCTGACACCACAGGCAGGTAAAACACGTCTACTCTCCATATCGGAATCCTACCTCATTCTAATCTCCATAACAAAATTAAAAAGTGGCATTAATATGCCTAGATATTCTTAACTTTTTTAGGAAGAGTTGAGTTTATGAGTTATATAAATAATTTATCATTTTTAGTATATTAAGTCAATTTGTTTTTTCTATTATTTGATAACATAGAACATAATTTAATTGATTCATTATAATATTTAATACAAAAATATCATATACATATAAAAAACAAATTATTATATATTTATGTATAAATAAATATTTTTTAATTTATTTTTAATATGTATTTTATACTTTAATATATTTTATACAAATAATAATTTTGGTAGTTGATTTTTTTGTATATACATAATATTATAGTATTTAATATTAGTAAAATTTGAGTCAACTTAGTAATCAATAATAAGTATTAACAAGAAAGTTTTTCTCTTATAGAAATCAAATTATAAATGTATGATGGAAAAATTGTTTTATTAATTTAAAATATTGATCAAATTAAAATTAAACAAATTGTTTAAAAGAATTATGAATTGATATTGTTTAACACAAGTTATTTATATTTTCTTTTTTTTATTTAGTACTTTATTTGAATTTACGATTATATAGAGACTTGGCATCAATAATATATAGTTTAAAGTTAATATTACTGTATGTTAATTAAGATGATAAATACTTTACATTCTAATTAATATATATATATATATATAGAGAGAGAGAGAGAGAGAGAGAGAAATTATTAGGATTAGTAATTTTGAAACAAATAGATATTTTGTTATAAAATGTTATGAATTTTTGCAACAATATAATCTTTTGTTACAAAATATTATAACATTTTGCAACAAAACAACGATTTGATACGAAAGCCAACATAATTTGTAACAAAAGCAATCACATTGTTACAAAATATTCTTATTTTGTAACAATAATTAATTATTGTTACGAAAAAACTGTAATTTGTAACAATTTTAAATTTGATACAAATTTTTTGTTACAAATATTCTATTTTCTTGTAGTGTTGGTTGATGTCAGCTGAAACATAATTGTTTACCTCCCATTTGTTATACAACAATTTTATTTAGTGGATGATTTTGTGCTAAGATATAGATTAAAAATAAGATTTCATCAAGAAAATATTGAAAATAGTAAAATCAGAATTTCATAACCATCAATTATTTTTGCAAAACCACACTGAAAATATCATATGACTATCTAACAAATCTCATAAATAAGTCATGGGTTTGTTTCAACTAATAACGCACTTTAAAAATTATTGCATGTTCATACAATATTGATGAATTTATCATGCCTACTACAAGAAAACACGTCTATTGCAACGTTTTTAAAGTGTGGCGAAAAGCTGAAAAAAACGTGGCGATAGCTTTTCGCCACGCTTTTTGAGTTACCGCCACGCTTTTGAAAGGGTAGCGTCTGAAAGGGTGGCGGTTGCTCTATCGCCACGCTTTTTCTTTTGCCACACTTTTTACAAATGGCCACCCATTAAAATGTGGCCGTATGTGGGAGATATAGCCATGTTTTAAAAGCGTGGCCATATGTGGGAGATATGGCCACGCTTTTGAAGCGTGGCGATAGGTAGAAATACGGCCACGCTTTTGAAGCGTGGACATAGCAAGAGATACGGCCACGCTTTTAGCAAGATATACCGCCACACTTTAAAAGCGTGGCGAAAGCCTTGTTAAATTAAAAAAATATTTTCCTTACTTGATCTTCATTGCTAAATAATATAAATTTTCAATCCTTTTTTATTACCAAACCTACAATTATAGTATGTAATTTTTATTACAAGACAAATCAAACAATAGTTAGTGACATATATAATTTATTATAATTGTTTCATCCAGCGCAACATTCAAAGGAAAGACAAATTCATTCCGAACAGCAGCAGTAAACAAAACAAAACCTACATCCACTAACCAATCCAGATTCTCTAATTAACCACCTAATTCAACTAAACTAAATTAGTTGAACTAAACAAGCTAAACAAAATGAGCTAAATTAGATTAATCAAACAGAAATAAAATCTAATGAGATGAAAGGGGAACCTGGGAAGCAGGGAATTGGAACAGGGGAAGGGAAGGGAAAGATTGATGATGATGAGTGGAATTGCTATGCCTCTCATCTGAGCTCAACTACCTTGAAGGTTAGCAATCTGCTGCCTAAGCCTTACCAACTGTCGAGCAAGAACTTTAGATGCAGCCTGAATATTGCACAGGAAAAGAAGAAAATATTAGCATGTTTGGCACAACAGATTATCTAGAGACTAGAGAGAAATAACAGTTTTTTATACTTTCAAAACTTTTGACAGAAGGCTCTTTCAATATAGAAGATGTTTTGAACCAAAAGTAAGCCAATTCGAATTGGAAGTTAGCATAGCAAGGGAAATCGATTTTGAGAAAGTCACAGAAATAACAGCCACCCATTTATGGATCAATTTCCTCTTTATTGAAGGTTGATTGTTATCATCACTAGGCAAATCCAACAATGTTATTACCATCCGAATGAGTTAAGGATTAAATAACAAAAAAAAACTCTTCCTGCTTTTACTTGAGATCACAACTAAAAGAGAAATGTCACTAAAAATAAACTATATATTTTACACATACATCAATCAAGCCACACAGAACAATTATTTCCTGCACTCGGTTGGACATAAACAATTTAATGTGACCCTAAAATTAGTTAAACACTCCAAACCTAATCCGAAGCATCAAATTCGACATAAACAGTAATCCATCCTAATTCGCGAGAAATTGTAAACGAGAAATTGAATAAAGTAACATGTACAAACCTCAAAGAAACCCTGGGGGCAATCTATCGATTCCTTTCAGCAGAGAATCGAGCAAAACAAAAACGGCGAGGCAGGGAATGGCAGAGACGAATGCCCAGCAGGGAAAATAGAGCAAAGCAGATGCGAGGCGGAGGCGCGGTGGAGAGGATGTAGCAGATGCGAGGCGGAGGTGCGGTGGAGGGGATGACAAAGAAGACAGTGGCCATCGCAATGTATGGTGGCCAGAGCAGGAAGGCGATGACACAAGTGATGAAACCACAACGAAGGAGAGTAGAGAAGATGACACTGGCGACGATGCAGAGGAGATCGGCGAGGAGAAAGACGCTAGTGACGAGGTTAACGAGGACGACGCTAGTAACGAGGAGGAGACGAGGCGGAGGAGAGGCTAATGGCACAGCGAGGACAATGCTGGTGAGGGCGGGGATCTGAACTCTTCAAGGGTTGCCATGGAGTTGAGAGTTGAGTGACAATGGTAACTTAGCTTGGTAAGAGCTGAGAATGAGCGAGAGAGTGCCAAAAGGTTTTCAGATCGAAGCTTGCTTTAGGGTTTTCTTTTTCAAAAACCGTTTGGCCACGCTTTAAAGCGTGCCAAAAGAGTCCCTCTTTCCCTCTAAAAGCGTGGCCATTCCAACTAACTGCTACCCTTACAAAAGCGTGGCCGTTGACCCTTTTCGCCACGTTTTTGAAGCGTGACAAGAAAAAGCGTGGCCAAATCACTATGCAATCGCCACCCTCACAAAAGTGTGGCCATTGACCACTTTTGGCCATGCTTTAAAAGCGTGGCAAAAAAGCGTGGCCATATCTCCAATCAACTGCTACCCTTCCAAAAGCGTGGCCGTTGACCTTTTTTGCCACGTTTTTGAAGCGTGGCAAGAAAAAGCGTTGCCAAATCACTATTCAATTGCCACCCTCACAAAAGTGTGGTCATTGACCACTTTTGGCCACGCTTTTGAAGCGTGGCAAAAAAAGCATGGCCATAGGCCTTTTTTCTTGTAGTGGCCGTAGAAGTGGCTATGTAACAACTATGATTCATCTGGAGCATCCATTAGAGTATCAAAATTTAGAGTGAGTTAGGATAACATTTAGAGACGGAATGTATTTTTTAAGAGTCTTTAACGAAACTATTTGTTTGGATGTTGAATTTTGTTCTCAACTTTGACAAGAAAGAAAAAGAAAGTTAGCTTACCAGATGTACTTAAATGAATCTTTAATATAAAAGTTGTGGATCCATGGGATATATATATATATATATATATATATATATATATATATATATATATATATATATATATATATATATTGGTTATTTTTGCAACATGCATGTTATATCATTTGATGAAAAGAAATGTACATACTTCAAATTAATAAAAATGCTATTTATACACTAAAACTAGCCATCAATATATTTGTATATAAATATATGTGTAGTTTAATTTATTTTCAATGTATATTTATATTTTAGCATGTAATTTATACCAGTGGCTGACTTTAGTGTGTACACGTAGTATAGTTGCAAAGAAATATGTTTAATTACTTTGTTGGTCCCTATAGTTTTGCAAAATTTTTAATTAGGCCCCTATACATTTTTTTTAATTGGGTCCCTGCACCAAATTTTTTTTCAATTAGGTCCCTCTTGATAGTAATTGACTTAATTATATAGGGACTCAACTAAAAAAATTAGTGCAGAGACTCAAATAAAAAGACAAAAAAAAAAGTATAGGAACTCAATTAAAAAAAATTGGTGCAAAGACTTAATTAAAAGGAAAAAAAGTATAGGGACCTAATTAAAAATTTTGCAAAACTATAGAAATCAACAGAGTAATTAAATCTAAACAAATATATACCTACTAATCTACTATATACCACCGCTATTTGAGTACTTTTTCTAGTTTTTTTTTTTTTTTTTTTGCGGTGATTTTCAATATGCCACAATTGTTGCCACATAATTTTAAACTTGTTTCCGGCCATTTTAAAATTGCCGCCAAAGTGCCGCAAAAATTGTATTTTTTATTTACAAAGCGCTGTTTTTCTTTTAAATATTATAGGTATATTTTTTGCGCTTTTTGGATTTTTTAATATTACAAATCTTATTAATTTTCATCTAAAAGTCTAATCTGATGGAAAAAGCAAAAAAAAAAATATATAACTATGAAACAAATTCATATATTTATAAAAAAATCAGTAAAGTAAATCTATTGTTAAGAGTTGCATAGTCAAATTCAAAAAATATTTGCTCCAAATCTAAATAATTCCATCCCTAATATACTAATTTTTGCTTTGTCCTTCCACGAAATTCATCCCTGCAGCTAGCGATATCTGGTGCCAGCTCCTCACCTGACCGTTTAAATAGATATCTCAGAGCACTCTCCATTGCCTGCCTCTTTTTCTTCTCTTTGCTACTACTTCATCCTCCATAGTGTTCCTTTTCAACTTCTCAGCTTCCAACTCTAGCTGTAGTTCAAGCAGCTTCCTTAGCTTTGGATCTCCTCTATTTGAATTCCGTTGCCCGGCGGATACGCATTCGGACTGAAGAGTTAACTAAGAGTCGGTCTAAAACCCATGCCATACACTCTACCTAATTTCTCTTTTTCGAGAACTTGAGCAAGTGAATCATTTTGAGACAACACTCTAGAAGACTCATCTTGTTGTTCGATCTCCACAATTCTTTCCTACAAATTAAACATAAATCAGCATACATAAGCCATCGCAGGCTAGGGTAAACAATATTAGACTTTTAACCCAAAATTATAATTGAAACCAACCAGATACAACAATGAAAGATGACATAGTACTTACTCCAATTGTCCAGCTTCTTCATGGATATAGGAGCCATCTTTTCTTTTGTACACTACGGTCCATAACTCCCCTCTACTGACTATCCTCCCTTGTAGTTTCAACTGTAACAATATAAATTATGACAGTACCGTATTCCATGCAATTAAGAAAAATATAGACGTAGAAATAGTTCAAAGGGTGAATTCAAACGTAAATTACCTCTTCTTCCTTTTGCCTTGCCAAGCTTTTCGAACTGCCAGTGTGGGTATATACTTATTTCGATCGATTCACAATATTTTTCCTGCACTTCTCCTACTGTGTCATTAGACATAAGAGTGATTAGAAACTAATTTTGTCAGACTCAATGCAAGATGAAGGATAGAGTTATCTCACCGCTAGAAGCAAAGCTGGAAGCAGCAAGACTTATCAATAGTGATCGAGCTCATATAGAAGAAATGTCTATACCAAAATGGAATAGTTGTCTTAATCAAATACAAAAGTTTCATTTAAATTTATTTGCTTTTACTTAATAGATTTTGTGAAGTCTTCTCTTAACCCAATTAAACATAAAAGCAAACTTTATCAACAAAGGATGTGAAGATACAAAACTTAATTTCAGACAAACAAGGTGACATTCAATTTATTCAATGTTTATGATTTCTGGTTGGAGGTCCTTTAACATTCTAACTCCTCTTAACATAATCCTATTACAATATGAAGTTGGAAGTCTTCAATACATCCTACAGAGAATTTAGGACATTATAATGAATATGAATGAAGAAGTAAATAGATTTCATCCATTTTTGACTAGAAGGATTTGATTTTTAATACAATTTCTAACTTTACTCTAATTTTACTGTTACATACATATGTATAATCTCTTCTTGAAACTTTATCTATTTACTAGAAGTTTCACAAGTATACAAAGATGAATAGGAATACTATTTCTCTATCACTTTTCTCTAGTTTTTCTGTCACCCCTTTTAACCTTTTGGTTTCAAACAATAATTTTTACTCTGTTATTTTTAAAAAGCTATTCTTCTAGTTAGTTTGAAACAATAATTTTTATTCTGTTGTTTTTAAAAGCTATTCTTCTATAGATCTATGAAGCAATGTGTAAATTCTTGATGAATTTGATGAAGCATGTCTGCTTTAAGGATTATTTTAGCATTAGGAGTTAAATTGTAAATAACATAAAATTATTGAAACTGAATCAATCAAACGATCAAACAATCATTAACTATTTGCATCTATTTATTCCAACTAAAAAATTCACTACAAAGTACACAATAAATCAAAATAGTAGTACATTCAAAATTGTAACCCTAATAAACAACCACAATTAACCTGAATTAATAGAAGATATAGACAAAATTTGAGTCAAAGTAACCTGAAAGCATAATCTATACCAAGAAGATATAAACAAATCTTGAGAAAAATAAGATTCAAATTTTGTAAGTGATCAAGAATGAAAACAAGAAAGAAATAGCAATGTGAAAGAATGAACTAGTGATAGGGGAGAGGCCACAATAGATGAGATCGCGCACGATGGAGGAAGGAGTAAGGGTTTCACACATGGTAGAGGAGAGAGGAACGGTCGATGACGGTGAGAGGATGATGGATCGGTAGCCACGCGACTCAAAGACAGCACAGACGCCCATGGTGGATCAGAGAACGTAGGTGGGTTTTGCATACCGTGGAGGAGGGGTTTCACGCACTATAGATTAGAGGAGAACGGTCAATAGCGGTGAAAGGAGGATGGGTCGGCAGCTACACAACTCCACAGTGACACAGCAGCGTACGGACGAGCAGAAAACAGGGGTTCACGCGCTTCCAATCTCTTTTCACAGGTTTCTATTTTTCTTGATTTTGGATAATTTGATATGTTTTTCTTGCAATTATATGTTATAGAGTTGGGGTTAGCGGCGGGATTGCATGAAATCGATGCTATACCAACCGATTTTGCGTCACATTGAAGGGCTCGGTATGCAATCGCAACTATCTTGACAAATTACAGCAGATGGAGAAACAACAGACAATAATTTGCCGCCGCTAGCAGTATCCATGTGCATGCTTTGTAGTGTGATATATTTACTTGTGAATCTATTGTGACTAAATGGAAGGTTGGCTGAGTTTAATTTATCCTAGCTGGTGTTTTGTAGCAACATTTGCATCTCTAACTTTGTTACATGAATCCTGTTAGAAATATAATTATTTGTATGTCTCTTTCTATCGGTTTAAACTTTTGAAAAAAAATGATATATATCATGGTATCAAAATTTATATGATTAAAATGTCTAAAATTAGATCATTATTGTTGAGCTCAAAAAATAAAAAAAATTCAACTTACGCCAAATAAAAAAAAAAACTATCAAAAAATTATTGCAAACCTAAAAAGAGAGTCTTTAGCGAGTAACCGTTATTAATTATAGGGTTTTACTAATAAATATTTTTAAAATATTTTTAATAATATCATAAATAACTTGAGGAAAAAAATGTAAATTTCTTAAGTTTTCAATACATTACTTGATACTACATTGAAAGAGTCAAAACTTTCTATTTTAACTCTTTACATAGCCACCTACTTGGAAAGTGAAACATATAAATAGAATGGATATTCCCTATGTCTACCAATTAAGAGAGAATTATCTCCTACCGCAATCCCCACTAATCAATTAAACCAATAGAGTTTTGTGTTATTGGAACTTGATAATAATGTCCACTAACTTATTAAGGAATAATGTTCACTAAATTATTATGCATTATATTATATTATAAGACAAACAAAAGTTGGAGTTGGAGACATGCTTCAAAGAGTCATAATCGTGGTTCATTAGGTCATTCTTGTCCCTCAAATTAAATAGAGCATTGTTTCTTGATCCAGAGCGCTTATTATTTTAGGTAATAAATAAATAATATTAAATTACATGATTTTTCTGGGGAGTTTAAGAGATATTACAATTAAAATGGCTATAAATGGTTAAATATTTATTAAGGTTTCGGATTCAAATAACTGTGAAAAAGAAAAAGAGCAATTATAAAGAGAGTGCAGCAGAATTAATTCTTTTATGTGCAGGGACGGATTCAGAAATGATATTATGGGGGGCCAAAAACACATATAATATTAAAAATTATGTAAAAAAATTATATAATATAAGATGTATTACAAAAATATAACGACAGAGAATATATTTTAAAGTAAAAAAAATATGTGTATACTTTTTATTAACGAAGTGGTCAAATCTTCGTATCATAAAATTCACCAATAATAGAATTTGGGTTAATTTTTTCAGTAATTTTCTTTTCAATATAACTAAGAGACAATTAGCAAAAAATTCATCTTTTATTTTGTTTCTAAGTTATTTTTCGCAATATTTATAGTTGAAAAAGATATCTTAATTATAGCAGTTGAAACAGAGAAAATTAATACCAAATGAATAAAAAAAAACGGCCACAAGAAGAAAAAGAATTCACTTTAATTATGAGATTTGAAAATTTTTATTTAATTAAAAAGTATTAGTAATAATATATTTTTCAGATTTCTTTAATATTGTTACTTACTTTGTAGATATTAAAAATTATTAATATTTAAATTAAACTGAATTTTTATTTATACTAGACAAAATAATAAATAATTTTTTTAAAAAAATTAAATTATACATAATAACTTATTACTATTAAAAAAAGTTGGGGGGCCGAGGCCGCCACTCGCCCCCTTGTATCCGTCCATGTTTATGTGTTTGCAGCTTATTAAATTTGAGTCCGTTGTGATTATTTTGACTTGTGTTTTATCCCTAACGTATCCCAGTACGAGCTTGATGACTAAATTGTGGTAAGATTTTTTTTATTTAAATTAAAATAAATATATAAATTACGAAAAAAAATAAAATATAAAATAATTACTTAAATGTCTAATTGATGCGGTAATTTACAACTACAATACTAATCGACAAGTGCACCGGGTCGTACCAAGTAATACCTTACGTGAATAAGGGTCGATCCCACGAGAATTGATGGATTAAGCAACAATGATTGATTGATTGGCTTAGTTAGGCAAGCAGAAATTAGTTTTGAGATGATTAAAATGTTTAAGTTTGAATTCAAAATATCAAAAGTATAGACAATTAAATAAATTGGGAATAAAATATGGATAAACAGTTAAGGCTTTAGAGTTATCTATTTTTCCGAATTAACTTTTCTTACTAACTATTTTAATTATGTAGGATTTAATTTATGGCAAACTATATGTGACTAGACCCTAATTCTTTAGACCTTTCTAGTCTCCTCTAAAATTCATTAACTGCTAATTCCTTGGTCAATTAATTCCAATTAAAGGGTACATGATCAAATTCCAGTTTGCATGCCACAAAAACTCTAATTACCCAAAGAATAAAAGGATTATATATGACGTATCCCGTTAAATCCAGATAATTAGAATTTAGGAGAATATGTTTTCAAGCTGTTGTTCAAGTATAGAGTTTTTCCAAGTTATACAAGAACTCAAATAAAAAGAGGGTCATACTTCCGTTCCACCCAAATTCATAAGACAAAGAACGAAAACAATTCTTAAATATAAATCCAAAACATAAATTAAAATAGAAAAAGTAATAAAATCAATCCATACAAATAGACAAAGCTCATAACCTTAACAATGGAATATTAGTTGCTCATGAAATGTGAGATGTAAATTTTTATAGAATTTCCTAATAGAATCCCCCTAATGTAATCTGTTTCCTAAAAGAAGAGAAGTCTCCCCTTTTTATAACTAATCCTAATTAATTTAAAATCTAATTATCTAAAAATAAAAATAATATCTTTTCCTAAAAGATAAGATTTGAATTTAAATTCGAATTAATTAACAGATTTTCAGTTGATGGGTGGGGATCACTTGATTTGTCCATTCTGCAGCTTTTAAACTGTGTTTTCTAGGCTGGAAAGTGGGTTAAAACAGCCCAGAATTTGCCTCCAGCGTTATTTGTAGTTTTGCAGATCGCGCATGTGACGCGTCCGCGTCGTCCACGCGTTCGCGTCATTTGTGCATATTCCAGTCCACCCGTTTGCGTCAAGCACGCGATCGCGTCATTGCGATTTCTCCATTCCGCGCGGTCGCGTGAGCCATGCGTCCGCGTCGGTCTTCGCTGGTCATCTCTTTGGTTTCTTCTTTTTCTCTGCAGAAACTTCATCAAATCCCTCCGAATGCTACCTAAAATAAATAAAATTGCACAAAACTCAAAATAGCATCCATAGTGGCTAAAATATAATTAATTCTTAATTAAATTCAACAAATTAGATGCAAATTCACTAGGAAAAGATAGATAAGATGCTCACGCATCACAACACCAAACTTAAACTGTTGCTTGTCCTCAAGCAACCAAAACTAATATAAGCTTAGGATGTGAATTTGCATGAGAATGAAAGTTCGATTAAGCTCATGTCTCTTTTTATAGTGGGGTTTATAACTGTAATCCTGAATAGTTTTGGCATCTCACTCTCCTTTGAATCAGAAGAATGTTAATGTCATTCGGATTTAGAATCCGGATGATATTATGAATTCTTTGATCTTTACATTTCAGTTTAATCCTTGAACACAGCAACATTTAATTTATTTTTCTTTGGTGCTTTGCACCTTGAGTCTAGCCGTGACTTTAAATGTTTTGTCTCAAGAGTTACTTGACACCGAAACACCACAAGCACTTAACTGGGGAACTCTATTTGAGTTCTGATTTTTCTTTCAATTACTCCCAAACAGTGGTGCTCAAAGCCTTTGGCATACTCTGTTAAACGCACTTGGTCTCGACTCTAAGTGTTCTGTCTCAAGGATTACTTGACACAATCACACTACAAGCATATGACTAAGGAAACAACTCTTTGAGCTTTTAATCATGTCTGACCTCCCTAGTCATTGATACTCAGAGCCTTGGACCTTATTTTTATTTTATTTTATTTTATTTTTTTCGCTATTTCTTTTGCTTCAGGGATTAAATTTTTATTTATTTAAGAGAAGGCATAATAATTCTCTAAATTCCTGTTCCTTATATATCAACATCCCTTTATTCAAATTCAAATATACTCTGTTCATATCATGCATTCAAAAATCACAGAAAATACCACCACATTTAAGTAAATAAGACTATTCTTAAAATTAAACTCAATTTCTCATGCAATACATCAGTTCTTTTTCTTTTCTTTTTAGAATCAAGTTCAGTGAGTGGTACATGAAACATCTTTTCAGCATTAAAGAAATAAAAAACTAGTCCTAGAATTCTAACTAATAAAAAATCATGCAACAGACAAAGTAAAATAGCAGAAAACCGGAACATAACATAGAAAAAGAAAGGAGGAATAAAAATGAAAGGAATTCAACCACCTTAGTTATCCTAGCTGTCGCTTTATTCTTCAGGTTGTGCTCCTTAATGAAGATGATTCGCCTCGCTTTTGGTACTAGAAAACCAATAAGCGCAGCGTCCTCACCAAACTTAAAGGTTTGCTTGTCCTCAAGCAAAGAAGTACTGAAAATAGAAGAAACAATTATTAAGAGGAGAGAAAAATAAGAGGAGAAAAGAATAAGAGAGAATTAGGATTGGGAGAGAGAGAAAGGGAACTAGGCGGCGCAAGTGACGCGGCCGCGTCGGGCACGCGTTCGCATGATTGCGTTTTAGTTAGTTGACGCGGTTGCGTCGGTCATGCGGTCGCGTGACCCATGTTATGCTTCGGGCGCGAGTGCAGCCTCGCGCCTGCACAACTCTCTGTTCGAATTTAAATATTTGCCAAATTTGGGGTGACGCGGTCGCGTGGGGCATGCGATCGCGTGAGTGGCTTCAGAAGAGAATGACGCGGACGCGTCGGCAACGTGTTCGCGTGATAGAGATTATGCGTCTAGCACCAAGCCATCACCACTTCAGCACAATATTTGGTTGTGCACCCTTTTTACGTCGAAAATCAGTGCACGCGGCCGCGTGGGTCATGCGGTTGCGTGGGAGGCTAATATTCCCACATGACGCGGACGCGTCGGCGATGCGGTCGCGTGGGGCGATTTGTGCCACTGGCACACCTCCAGCCACGCTCCAGCGTGACTCTCTGTTCATTTTTATTTTCTCCCCTCTCCTTGCGACGCGGACGCGTCGCTGATGCGGTCACGTCGCGTGACTTTTTTTTGAAATATTTTTTTTATATAGCTTGAGGTGTTCGGTTCCTGGGAGAACATAGCTGCATGATCAGAAAATTAGTAAGAACTCAATAAAAATCAAATAAGTGAGAAAACTGCTACTACGAAAAAAAATAACTAAGAATGAAAAGGAATGATTATACCATGGTGGGTTGTCTCCCACCAAGCACTTTTAGTTAAAGTCCTTAAGTTGGACATGTGGTGAGCTCCTTGTCATGGTGGCTTGTGCTTGTACTGATCCAGAAATCTCCACCAATGTTTGTAATTCCAATGGCTACCGGGATCCCAAACTAGGCGCATAAAGCCTTTGAGCAAATTGAAGTAAGTGATAAGGCCCCAATAGTGTTGATTGTGGGAATGAATTCCAGGGTCCCAAATCTTGCTTTTACGTCCGTCTTCTTATGGATCACCATTATTTCCACCTGGTGGCAAGCAATTTGAATTCTCACAGAGACATTCAAACAACCTTCTAGACCCATTTAAGTGAGCTCTACACCAATCCTTGCACTTTGATTTGGAGCATGCAACCATATTGAACCTTGCGTGACAACTTTTGTCACTAACCATCTTCCTCTTACTCTCAATGCCACAAAGAGCTCTAAGTTGACCATCCGTTTCTAGTAGCCCATATTCAAGTGGGAAGGTAAGGATTAAGGGTAGGAATTTTACCCACTTGAATGTTGTATTGGATGGTAATGGCTTTGGGAGAGGTCTTGCAAGTTTTACTTCCTTGTGTTCTTCCTTGAATTCTTCTACCTCTTTGCAAGCTTCCTCAATTTCAACCTCTTCCTCTTGGTGGCTTTCTTTTTTAACTAACTCTTCATTGACCTTGGTCTCAGAGTCAGCTACTTTACCACTGCTCAACTGAATAACCGTGCAGTCTTCTTTTGGGTTCACCACTATATCACTTGAAAATGTACTTGCAGACCTCTCAAGTAATTGCTTGCTCATTTTGCCCATTTGTACTTCCAAGTTTCTAATAGAGGCTCTGGTTTCCCGCATAAAACTCATCATCATCTCCCAATTAGGATCTTCTTGGGATTTAGAGTTTGCCTCTTGAAGAAGATTTTGGGTGTTGATAGCTGGGACTTGCATGCCACTCATCTGTTGAGTAAGTAGATTTAATTGTTGAGTCATAAGCTTGTTTTGGGTAAGAATAGCATTCAGAGTTTCTACTTCCATAACACCCTCCTTCTGAGAAGGCTCAATATCTGATGGTGGCTCTTGATATGGGTAGAAAGATGATGGTTCTTGGTAGTTAGAACATGGAGCATTGAAGTTTCTTTGGTTCTGGCTTTGCCAACCAAAATTTTGATAGTTCCTCCATCCACCATAATATGAATCACTACTTGGGTGTGAGTAGTAACCCACGTGATTTTTCTCTATTATTTTTCCTCAGCACAAAATACCAAACAGGATTAAATGCACCATGTGGTTAACAAGCAAGTAAAGAAGAAAGAGCATAAAAAAGATTTAAACTCAATAGCCAAGGGAACACCAAACTTAATTTCAGCAATAAAAAAAATATTAGTCTTATTTATTTAATTTTTTTTTTAAAATTTAAAATTTAATTATTTTTTTTTTCAAAAATCAAGTAATAAATTTTTTTTAAACAAAATAAAAAAGGAAACGAGAAAGAAAGAACAGGGGAGGGGGGTAAACGAAAAGGAAAAGAAAAAGATTACGTAAAGGGAAAAAAATACCGTAAATATATTTTTTTTTTGAAAATTCAAAGCAATTTTTTTTAATAAAATTAAAACTAAAACGCTTAATTTAAGCAATCAAACAATTAACAGTTGTTAATCACAATCAATCGCCGGCAACGGCGTCAAAAAATTGATGTGGTAATTTACAACCATAATACTAACCGGCAAGTGCACCGGGTCGTACCAAGTAATACCTTACGTGAGTAAGGGTCGATCCCACGAGGATTGATGGATTAAGCAATAATGATTGATTGATTGACTTAGTTAGGCAAGCAGAAATTGGTTTTGAGATGTTTAAAAGGTTTAAGTTTGAATTCAAAATATCAAAAGTATAGACAATTAAATAAATTGGGAATAAAATATGGATAAACAGTTAAGGCTTTAGAGTTATCTATTTTTCCGAATTAACTTTTCTTACTAACTATTTTAATTATGTAGGATTTAATTTATGGCAAACTATATGTGACTAGACCCTAATTCCTTAGACCTTTCTAGTCTCCTCTAAAATTCATTAACTGCCAATTCATTGGTCAATTAATTCCAATTAAAGGGTACATGATCAAATTCCAGTTTGCATGCCACAAAAACTCTAATTACCCAAAGAATAAAAGGATTATATGTCACGTATCCCGTTAAATCTAGATAATTAGAATTTAGGAGAATATATTTTCAAGCTGTTGTTCAAGTATAGAGCTTTTCCAAGTTATACAAGAACTCAAATAGAAAGAGGGTCATACTTCCGTTCCACCCAAATTCGTAAGATAAAGAACGAAAACAATTCTTAAATATAAATCCAAAACATAAATTAAAATAGAAAAAGTAATAAAATCAATCCATACAAATAGACAGAGCTCCTACCTTAACAATGGAAAATTAGTTGCCCATGGAATGTGAGATGTAAATTTTTATAGAATTCCCTAATGGAATCCCCCTAATGTAATCTATTCCCTAAAAGAAGAGAAGTCTCCCCTTTTTATAACTAATCCTAATTAATTTAAAATCTAATTATCTAAAAATAAAAATGATATCTTTTCCTAAAAGATAAGATTTAAATTTAAATTTGAATTAATTAATAGATTTTCAGTTGATGGGTGGGGACCACTTGATTTGTCCATTCTGCAGCTTTTAATCTATGTTTTCTGGGCTGGAAAGTGGGTTAAAATAGCCCAGAATTTGCCTCCAGCGTCATTTGTATTTTTGCAGATCGCGCATGTGACGTGTCCGCGTCGTCCACGCGTTCACGTCATTTGTGCATATTCCAGTCCACGCGTTCGCGTCAGGCACGCGATCGCGTCAGGCACGCGATCGCGTCATTGCGATTTCTCCATTCCGCGCGGTCGTGTGAGTCATGAGTCCGCGTCGGTCTTCGCTGGTCATCTCTTTGGTTTCTTCTTTTTCTCTGCAGAAACTTCATCAAATCCCTCCGAATACTACCTAAAATAAATAAAATTGCACAAAACTCAAAATAGCATCCATAGTGGCTAAAATATAATTAATTCTTAATTAAACTCAATAAATTAGATGCAAATTCACTAGGAAAAGATATATAAGATGCTCACGCATCAGTAATCTTATATATTTCGAATGTTAAGGGGTAAGATAAAAAAGTGTATATTTTGATGTCTAAGACACTATTTTGTGATCGGACGATACCATGACATATTCTAAGTGCATTCAATATATGTTTTATATAGAAGATTGGACACTGAGCACCCAAGATGCGCTTAAATTTTGAAGAGGGTCTTAGTATCCGAAATACATGCAACATGTCTAATTTGGGTCTCAACATTTGATATAGGTAATGTAAATACTGGAAATAGACCGCAGTCGCATGTACACGCGTTATGACGAACCTGGTATGAAATCTGGGACCATCCATCCACCGGCAACGGATGCCCTACAATCATAGTGGGTGACTCGCATCATCGGCAGGTTCTCTCTGTTCTTCTCTATAGCTGCCAATAGCCGCTGAGTATATCTATCCACCCTGTAATTGAGCATGTGCATCATGACCTTTGCGCATAAATAGTTGTTGTAACCTCTCATACGTGGCCCTAACAATCGCAGCTGCTAGAAGGTTCCTTGTTCCCTTCAACACCACATTTATATATTCCGAAAGGTTCGTCGTCATGTGACCATACCAACGACCTTAATCACAATGTTGAAGTCATAAATCTTTCCTAAAACGAAGAGCCCAATCCAAAATCTCACAGGATAATGTACCCAAAACATTCAAGTACTAATCACAACCCTCCTTACTTAGACTATATGCTGCATTTATAAGATACCTCTTATCCTGAGCCGATTTGAAACGTGAATTGAAGTTTGAATCCATGTGCCGGATGTAGTATGCATAATATGCCGAAGGAAGATGCCATCCACGGTAAGGTGTATTTAAGGCAGTGCGAATGACTTGCAATCTATCTGATATGATAAGAATTTCAAGCTGCATAGTAACATGTTGTCTCAGATTCAAAAAGAAAAAAAATCATGACTCGGTTGTCTCAGACTCAACTAATGTAAAAGCAATGGGCATAATGTTATGATTACCATCTAGAGTCATAGCAATTAACAGCACGCTCCCATATTTTCTGTACAAGTGTCCCGTCTGCAGATACAAAAGGCTTGCAATGCTTAAACACCTCAATGCATGAAGGGAATGCCCAAAAGATCTTATCAAACTAGCTCCACTCTCCATCAACCATGTCCTTGTTGTAATAAGGATCGAACAACAACGTAATCGTGAATCATAGCTGGGAGGCATTCCTACAAAGCTTGTTAGAGGATGGGTATCTTGTTGTACGACTCTTCCCAATCACTGTAAATTTGAGCAATCGCTTTCTGCTTCGCCATCCACACCTTTCGATACGATGGCTTGAAATGATAATTCTGATGCACCGCACTTTGCAACACTAGGATAGATATCGATGAGTTAGTCTTTATTATGGGTAACACGACCTTGTAAATCAAACTACTATCCATCTAAGCATGATCCTGAGACATGGTTGGTGCCAAACAGCTGTGTGCTCTCCACCAAATATACGCACCTCCCAACAAATTACTCGTGGATGTTAACGTTCAGTATAATACATAATTAACATAATAGACTTTAATTCATCCAAAATAAACCGTAAAATATACCAGTAATTCAAGGTCTGGCGTAGTACCACACAAAGACTCCAAGGGCAACTGTTGGAGAATTTCTTGCAACGACAGTGGTATTTAAACTTATCCGAATCCAAAATCTATACTCCCCATTCCTTCGAATACTGTAGTTCTTCGTCACCATCAGAACTGCATCATGGTTCCTGAACCTATGGCCAACTCAGAATTGACCCCACCATCCGTATTATAATCATCCCCTTCACCGACATTGAAAAGATCGTCCGGCTGCACTGCTCCAAATTCAAAGTGTGATAATGACTAGAAACTTCTGATAATCGAGAAATGGACAAAAGGGAGAGGCAGAAGAAGATGTTTCTTTTTTACCATTAGATGATGAATTGTAAGGTCTGATTTTGATATATATAAAAATATTTTATTTTTTTTAAAATGTGGTTAAATAAACAAAATACACTTTTTGCACAAAAATCTTCATAAGAAGATGTTTTAGCATCTTCATTTGAGTAGGTGCCATAAAATATTCTACTCGCATGTTCATATTAACCAACACAAACACATAAATACAAGCGATGGATCGGAAGAGTGAAAAAAAAAAAAATCATGCATTGATGATGTGAATTAGGTATCAAGGCATCTCTATGAACCCTTTTTGAATCCTTGAGCTAGCGCAATTTTTTACCCTTCCATGTTCAACATTTCAACGTTCATAAAATTAAAACGTAATGGAACAAGCATAATAATGGACATTCCAAACTTCCATTGGGTGTCTTTCTGATTCGTCCTTCGGTTGACTACAATAGAAAGCATCAACAAAAAGATTTCATTTTAGTCAATTTACATTGCCGATTTCAATTTATGCACGCTCCATTACAACCTTTTGTTGCTCTCCATCTCAAAATGCTTGTTACTATTTCTGTGTGCGAGTTGGTGAAGACCCGGCGATTCAAAATTAGCAATTTTGGACTTACGTGCAAGATTTTTTTTTTTTTTAGAAAATAAAAACATACATGATGATTTGCTTAGCTTTACCTAAATATAAAAAATAATATAATATATGCAATAATGAGAAGGTGAATGAAAATGACATAACACATTATTGGATTACTAGTATCTTGCTGGCCACGTAGTATCCCATATCATTTTAATATATTTTAAAATAATTTTATATTGACTAATTAATTATAATTTTTTTTATTAATTATTTATTACTCTAGCTATTTTTCAGATATATAATATACTATTATATTGGAACAATGTTAGAGGATCAGCGTTTTTATTGTCTTTAATTTAGTCAGTAATTAACTAATAATATTTAGAAATATTGAATAAAAATATTATACTTTGAATTTTTTTCTTTTACGAAGTTCTATATTATGATCAAAGTTTACAATTTAAGGATAATAATTTTGACTTTTGAGGCTTATATATCACTGTTTATTATTAATCCGTTGTTATTAGTCCACTATTCAGTATCTTAATTATTACATGTTTACTATATTACACACTACATAATTCATAAAATATGGAAATTTATGCATGAGAATTAAGGGGAGGGGGGAAATTAATTTTTATTATTACTGCTTTTGTCATTACTTTAGGGAACAAGAAAAGAACTACGTAGTAGCAGCCAATGATACGTTCAAAGTATAGAGCTAGATATATAGGTTAATGTAGAAATTAAACTTTAAAACGTGTATCATGACATATCTAGAAACTATATGGCACGACACTTAAATATCTTGAAAAAAAAAAAAAAGACTTGGTCCAATATATATTGAAATAGGAAACCTGATAGCGACTAAACTAAAATCATAAAGTTGACCACCCAAAGAAACGAAGATATTTAAAATCTAAGAAAAATACTTGTATATTTCAAAAAAAATATTTAATATATATTTTTAAAAAATAATTGCCATCACTCCACATTTTAATTTATAAGAATATAAATATATATATATATTAAAATTAATTATTAATATATATTAGAATATAAAATATATATTAAAAATAAATTAAATAATATATATATATATATATATATATATATATATTGGTTTTAGCGTATAAATAATAATTTTGATATTTTTTAATCTAAAAATGAAGCTTGTTGGGTTGCATGTTTGACAAATGGGTTGTTATGAATATGATTATATGAGAGGATTATATTCCTGTAGATGCTCCAAAGGTGGATGCATGTAGGTATAGGTTTGGTGTGTAGGCACTTTGGTTGGAGTTACTAGCATCCTAGTCACCATTTGCTTGGCACTGACACAGATCCAACTTTGTTATTACTTATTAATTACCATACAAATTTATTATTTTAGACCCAAATGCATCCACCACCCGGTTTATGACAACTGTTACTGAAACCGTACATGCATGATGTATGTGCCCTTAATAAAAGATTTAGATGGTTAAAGTTTGAATTTATTTTAAAGAATAAAATATAATTTTTTATTATTAATTTTATAAGTAAAATAAAAAATAAATATAAAAAAATTATTTAAAAGTAAAAGATTATATTTTATTTTTTAAAATAAAATTCAAATTTTAAAAAATTCAAATTTTTTAATAAAAATGTATGTCTAGTAGATAAGTAGCTTAATAGGAGTGCTAAGTCTAAAACAAGTGTGTATAATTTTTGAAAAATTTTTTAAATATATCTGTTCCTAATTTTAACCGTTAATTTTAATTAATATTATTATATATTTTTTATAATTAAAATTAATAATTAAAATTATTAAAATATTAGTATGTCTGATATGCTTAAAATTTTTCAATTTTTATATATTTATATATATGCTAAATTTAAAAGATATAAAATAGAAGTATAAAATGTATATGATGATAATAAAATAAAAGTTTTTTATAATGATGATAAAAGTGAATATTATTTTTTTAATGATGAAGTTGATATATAATTTTTAAATTTCACAATATTGTGTATAAATCTTCTGTTCTATATATGTATTATGCAAAAAAATAATTTAACAAAAAGAAAAAATTATATTTTAATAGATATAGTTTATTTTATCTTAAACAAAAATATTTTAATAATTTATAGAATAAAATTTCATAGGCCATTGAAAAATAAAATAATTACAAAAACTTTTATTTTATTATCATCATATACATTTTATACTTCTATTTTATATCTTTTAAATATTTCAAAAACTTTATCTTTATTTTTAAATAAATATAGATAAATAAATACAGAACAATCATCATCAATAAATATTATAAAATATTTTTTTTCTCTATTAATATTATCATTTACTTCACACACACACATATATATATATATAGAGAGAGAGAGAGGGAGAGAGAGAGAGAGTATTGGTATCACTCTAGTCTCTAGTTAGCTAATTTGGGTTTTTTGGGATAATTTATAGTGTGAACTGAAGGTCTTTTGAGATTTTTAATAAGAGAGTTAAGAAGATAGAGTTAAAAGCATTTTATTGTCTTTTTTTTTTTTGAAATATTATGTTGATTAAACAGTCTCAACTAAATGATGATCATCTATGTAGAATAAGTATAGGTTATATATGTTATATAACTAATGTTATACGTAAGTATTTTTTATTATTCTTGGATGTAAAAATTTACAGAAGGATCTAATAGAAAAAAATAATAGAGAACAAATTATCACTTTTCTATCATTAGGAAACAAATTGTAAAATAAAAAAGGACAAGAGTAAAAAAAAAGTGTAGTGTGTTCTCAATATAAAATTATTGGGGAAACTAATTTAAAACATGGCTAAAAATTTGATTCTGTGAAACTTGAAGTACTATTGTATGGTACTTAGTCGAGTGAGGGCATGTGAAATCTGATGAAAAGGCAGTGAACACAAACTCTTCATATCCTCTTTAATCTCATTCCATGCCTATTTTACAATCCAATATTCTTAATAAGTTATAACTCGCTCGATTTGACGCCAAATGAGTGCTGAAACCAGCTTGTTCCCAAAATGGATAAGATTTTATATTAGCCGCTCTTCCTCTTATTGTACCCTATCTTGACAGCTATTTGGGATTTCCTTCCGAATGTTGGGTCAACCAAAAAATGAAAACATGATTCAAGAGGCATATGGCACATATTTCGTTCACTGTTAGTGGCGGACTCGGGGAATATATGTAACAGGAGAAAAAATAATATATAAATATAATAAACTATTATTATTATTAAACCAAATTCAATAAGAGTATGTTTAGATGTGATATTTTTAGATTTTAGTGTATTTTAAGCATAAGAAACTTCATCACAAGAAACACTATTAAGATAATCCACAGTACAGCAGTCGATAATATTAAAAATTGTTGGCAAAATCGACGACTATTGCTATCACTTTTAAGTGTATCGATTTTTTAAAAATCTAATAAAATCGATAACTTATCACACTGTTGATAAATTTTCAATAATAAAATTGACAATAATTATATCGATAATATAAATTTAAGAATTTTTATAATTTAATAAAAATGACAGTTTGACGGTAGATAATATTATCTAGCTAAAATTGATACATTAGCTGTCGATTTAATTATTAAAATACTGACAACAATGTCTATTTTTATTTTTTTGTGCATTTTAAATAAAAAAGCGACAACAATGTTGTTGATTTTAATAGTCATATTTTTTATTAGTTTTTTCATTTAAAAATAATAGACAATTAATATAAATAAACTTTTAAATATAGAAATAAATTTTATATTAAATAACTAAACTTAGTTTTATATTCGTCTAAATCGCAGTCTACTAATAATACAAAATATCTAAACCAAAATAAATAACCCTATTAATGAAACGGGAAGAGAGAGAGAGAGGTGCTAATATAACAAAGCGACGACAAAACGATAACATCAAAGAGGGAAGGGTTAGTGAAATAGCAATGTTGAAATGGAGGAGTGAATTGAGGTTAATTTCTGAGGTAAAATTTAAGTGGTAAATTGGGGTGAAATGAGGGAGGTGTGAAGCAAGTGCGGTGTGATTTTTTATTGATATAATAACTTGACGGTAATATACGTCAATCTTAGTTACAAAAAAATCAACGCTCTAACCGTCTATTTTATATAATAATACATATCATTCATTTAATTTTGAAAAGGGATATCCATCCTCCAAATTTATTGATGGCAAAAGATGTTCATATTATAAATATTAAAATAGACGACATATTCGTCGATTTAAAGAAAAAATATTCTCAACGTACTATTTTATCAGCTGTGTAACAATAGTATTAAAATATTTTAAAGTTATCAAAATAAGAGACGACTTGATCATCAATTTTAATATTTTATTTTTAATCATATTTTTTTACCGTATCAATCACAAGCTGTCAAAAAATTTAATTGTCAATATTTAGCATAGATGATTATACTGTTTATTGTAATACTTTAAATTATATAATTTTCAATTTTAGAATATTTTGTTTTGTCGAAGTAATTGTATTACTTATATTTTTAAATTATTTTGTTTGGAAAGATAGTTAGATAATCTTTTTATTCATATACTACGTAATCCACTTTATCATTTATTATTTTCAAATATTAATTAATAGAGAAATATAGGGTACCGAGCAAATTTTAAAGATGTGCTTACATGACAAAATTCAAACCACACATTCTAAAGCCACATTTTTTACTTAAAACCGTAACTCTTCACAAAGAAAAGTGTCACCTAATGGAAAAAAGTAAATTAGAAGATTTAAGAGAAGAAATAATTAAGTTATCAAAATTAATGATTTTAACTGGTGTTAACTGTAATGACACCGAATTCTTAAAATCAATACAAAATGATTTTTTTCAAAATCTTTATTTTACTATAAATTTTATTGAAGGACTTCAAAAACCCGAAAAAACTTATTTTTCACACGGAATTTCTAAAAAATGTTACCATGGAAATGATTCACCACATCTTTATCATACCTTTAACCCACAATTAAATTCTATAGTAGACATGCTTGAAGAAATATTAGTATCCATAAAATTTCAAAGAAATAAGGAAAAAGAGAATCCCAAAGAAGAAAAATTTCAAAATATAATCAACATAACAGATTTAAAAGTAAAACCACCACTAAAATTATGAATATTGAAGAAAAATTAGAAGAAATTACAATGCTTTTTAAACAATTAAAAATGGCTCAAGAAAATAATATTATGGAACAGGGATTTCAAATAGAAGAAGAATTAGTAAATTCTGAAAATATAGAAAATGAAGAACACATCCTAGATTATTCTAGTGACGAAAAACCAGCAATTCCAATACAAGTAAAAAATGAAGCTGGAACATCTAAGGATAATCAATCTCAATTTAAATGGAAAACAAGTTTTGATAATTATGCTTTTAAAAAAGGGTTTATAAATAAAGATTCAAAATATACAAAAATACCATCAAAATATGTTCCTAAAATCCAGGAAATGGAAGGAGATAGAATGCTCGATCTAGACTGTAAAAAGAATGAAAAAGAAATTTTCGAAAACTGGTTAAATTCCTTCTTATTAGAAGCCTTTACCAATCCAAAACTTAGTGAATTATCTGGAAGAGACTTTGGAATTACATAGGGTTTCATACTAAAGGAACTATAAGAGATTATATGACATCAATAGAAAATCAAATAATAGAAGAATTAGCAGTAAAAACAACAGCTTATGATAATATATTATATATAATGATGATTCTATATAAAAAAAATTTTAGAAAAAATATTATAGATCATAGACAAGAAGTCTATAATAAAGAATATCAAGAAGCAAAAAACCATTTAGCTAATATTCAGATATATGATTTATGTAATGTGGAATCTTATATATGTGAATATAGAATACATTATTACAAATTAAAAGAAGAAGATAAAAATCATTATCTTAGTATGTATATAACAAAACTTCCATATCCTGCTAATGAATTTATAATGGGAAGATTTATAAGAGAAATAAATAGAGGGACAATTGAAAATAATTTTGGTGGAGCAACCTCTGCAATAAGAGAGGAAATAAAAGAACGTTGTATGCAAGAAGCGACTCAAAAAAGATTTGCAAATATAATTAGAATTTGCTATCAGGATAATGAAGAGATACCTCAAAAATATGGTCTTAATAAAAACCTTCAAAGAAAAAGAAAATATCAATTTAGAAAAAGAAAATATTATCCAAACTGGAGAAAAAAGAGGTATTTTAGGAAGAAAAATAACAATAAAAACAAAAGACAAAAAAATAACTATTGCCTAAATAAAAAAGAAAATTGTAAGTGTTGGTATTGCCAAGAATAAGGACACTATGCAAATGAATGTCCAAAAAAAAGGATAAAAAGGATCTTACTAAACAAATAGAAATTGCTAAGTCTTGTTTCATGGAACCATTAGAGGAATCTGATGATAACTTAGACTATATTTTTGAATATGTCTCAGAAACAGACTCAGAGATTGAGTAATAATGCCACATTTATTACTATAAAAATAACAGAAAAGTTTATAAATGCTTTCATAGATTCTGGAGCAACACAATGCTTTGCTAGTTCAAATATAAAACTTGATTGGAAAAAATTAAAGAAACCATTAAGAGTTAGAATAGCTGACAAATCAATACATAAAATTGACCAAAAAGCAGAGATGGCTAAAATTTTTATTCAAAATTATAGGTTCATTGTTCCATCTATATATATGTTAGATTCTGGAATGGATTTTATCATAGGAAATAACTTTTTAAGGCTATATCATCCATTCATTCAAGAATTAACATATATAGTTTTAAAAGCTCCACACGATTCTTCAATAAATCAAAAATCAAAACGTATAAAAATACCAACTACTACTATAGATAAGATTCTAAAATTTAAAATATTTTCTATACTAGAGACATGTTATTTAAATTTATACTTTCAGATAAAAATTCCAAAAAATAATCTTGAAATAAAGATAGAAGAACTTTTGGATGAAATTTGTGCTGAAAATCCTTTAGATATTAAAAATACAAATAACGAATTAGTAAGCATTAAATTAAAAGATCCTACAAAAGAGATCAATGTTCCAAATAAAATTCCTTATTCCGCAAGAGATAGAGAAGAGTTCTCATTAGAATGTAGAGATCTTTTAGAAAAAGGAATTATAAGATTAAGTAAAAGTCCTCATGCGGCTCCAGCCTTTTATGTCGAAAACAATAATGAAATTAAACGGGGAAAACGAAGAATGGTTATTAACTATAAGAAGATGAATGAAGCAACTATTGGTGATGCTCATAAACTTCCAAGAAAATATTCTATTTTAGAAAAAATCAAAGGAGCAACTTGGTTTTCATCTCTTGATGCAAAATCAGGATATTGGCAACTTCGTTTAGACGAAGAAACAAAGAAATTAACTGCTTTTACTTGCCCAACAAAAGAATCAACAAGTGTGTTGCTCTATGAATGGAATGTATTACCATTCGGATTAAAACAATCCCCATGTATTTATCAAAGATTTATGAAAGAAAATCTAAAAGAGTTAAATGAATTTGTTTTAATGTACATTGATGATATACTAGTTTTTACAAAACAGGATAAAGAAGATCATCTTCAAAAATTATTAATAGTTTTAGAAAGATGTAAAGAAAAAGGATTAGTTCTTAGCAAAAAGAAAGCAAGAATAGCAAAACAAGAAATAGAGTTTCTTGGATTAATTCTATCCACCCAAGGAAAGCTAAAACTTCAACCAAATGTTCTAGAAAAGGTAAATTTATTTCCTAATAAAATAGAATGGAAATGGGATGAAAAAGATAGTATGCAAATTCAAAGAATTAAAGAATTATGCGAAAAACTTCCAGAACTTTATATTCCAGAAGAAAATGACTATTTAATAGTAGAAACAAATGCTTCAGACATAACCTGGTCAGGTTGTCTAAAAGCTAAGAAAGCTATAAAAAGTTTGGAACAAGAAAAAGAATCACTAGATTCTAAATATTTCCTAAAGGAATTACTTTGCAGGTATATTTCAGGGACTTTTACTCCAACAGAACAGAGATATACCACTCATGAAAAGGAAACTCTAGCAGCAATTAAATCTCTTAAGAAATGGAAAATTGATTTACTACCCAGAGAATTTACATTAAGGACAGATTCAAGTTACCTAACAGGTTTCATACGATATAATTTAAAAGTTGATTATAATCATGGGCGATTGGTAAAATGGCAATTATTTTTGTTACAATATCCAATAAAAATTGAATATATTAAGGGTGACAAAAATATTATTGTAGATACATTAACAAGAGAATGGAGTTCGTTTACAACGCATTAGATCAAGAAATTCAAAAATATGAGCAAGAACTCGAAAAATGCAGGCATTGCCAGCAAATAAGGACACAGATCCAATCTCTCAAGAAGGCCATTGAGACAATGAAATCAACACAACAAGCAAAACCATCAGAGTTCAGCCAGCTAAGCATGGTGGACAAATCAGGTGAAGAAAAAATTTCAGAAAATAAAACAATTGCTGAAATTATTAAAAAATCTACCCAAGATAAAAAATATTATGAAATTTATAATGGCCCCATGAAAGGAGTATATGATGCCTGGGAAAAAGCAGCACCATTCACACATCAATCAAGGATAATTCATAAAGGAGGGTTTCTAACACTGGAAGAGGCAAAGGAATCCTTCAGGGAATATGAAGCTCTCCATCCAGAGCAAACCCTAAAAAGAGCAGATAAAGCTCCAATTCAAACCCAGAAAACAGGGATAATAAGAAACATTCCTACAAGGGCTGAAATCAAGGAAAAAAAAAAGGGTCTGTAGAACAAATCTTAGAGAAACCCTTAACATAGTCCTGAATTGGACTGAAGAAAAAAGGGCAATTTTGGGATATTATCTTATTGCCAAAGAACAGCTAACAAAGCTGGTTATATTTCCAGATGCTTCCCCGTCTGACACCTATCAGTTTTTTCAGTATGGATTAATTGATACAATTTTAATTTTTAATGATCTAAAATTATTAGTGAGTTTCCTGCAGGATTCGTTGATGCAGTAAAGAGATTTAAAAATATGATTGACAATGTAAATCCAAGGGATATATCCCTAAAATTTATAAACAGTCAACCTATTTTTAATGAAGAAGAAGAATGCTTGGTTCTAGCACACCAAGTAATATTCATGTCCGTCTTCCCAGGAAATTTTCAACCAATTGATCAGATTCAAGATTTAACAATTTACAGTCATGAAGGAAGGCTAGCCAGCACATTAGCAAGGGTCTTTGAAAGAACTCAAAAAATAACGAAGAAATCTCACACAAGGATTAATTATAAAAGTAGAAATACTCTGGTTGTGTCCAGTAAAAGAAATGAAATTGAAGAAAGAGAGATGAGACTCTTGGTGGAATTTGAATCAGCATTCTACAACTTATCTGGACTTTTAGAAAAGCTTCCTGAAGGGATAAAGAAGAATCTCTGCTATTTGATAAAAGACAGAGAAGACCCCAAGTGCCAGCTATGTGCCTCAGAGATATTTGAAGAAAGCAATAATGAAACGGAATCAACTCACATGATGAAGGAAGAAGACAATGCATCTGAGGGTCACATGATAAAAGAGGAGGACAGTGCATCTGAAGCATCTCTTAACATTATTGCATAGTGACGTAAGCACTTAGGTCATAGAGCACCAACAATGTAGCTGGTGCAAGAAAACAAACAACGACGTAAGCAATGACGTCATAAGAAGGGTAAGGATGGGAATTGTCCATCAAACCCAACTATTATAAATAGGATGCTTAGGCAATTGTAGAAATCATCAGAAAACAGAAAGCAGAAGGCTAAGAGTACTCATATGCTAGGAGAGCAAGGAGGAAGCGGTCGAGGCGATTCTGTAGTCTGAAAAAAGAATTTCCTTAGGAAAAAATAGTTTTAAACTCCCCTCTGGAGTTAATATCTATAATCTCCCCTCGGGAGATAAAAACATCTTATGTAAAATATACTAAATAAAGGAAGTTTTTCTCCAGAAAGGTACGCCTTTATCCTAATCTCTTAGTTATGAATTATTTAGAAAGCTTAGAATTAACGGAAGAATCTGATTATTATAGATTATCTGCCTTATTAGATAATGAAAAGCAGGCTGTTCTAAAAACAGAATTAAATCTCAAATCAAATGAAAATTTTAATAAACAAAATATTTTTAAAGAAGTTTTTAATAGAAAAAATATAATATATTATGGAAAAATTCAACTTGAAGCCCCTATAAAGATAAAATCCGCCAATTGAGAACTTGAAATAGCTTTGATAAATGATGAAGAATTGAGTAAACAGATTGAGAAAATTAAGGATCAACAAAAAAGATCTAAAATTGGATGGATTCATATTAGTACTATACAAGTCTTAATCAAATCTACATATATGAAAGGAATTAATTCACCAATAAGCTTACCAATCTGTGACAAAAGAATTACTGATGACCCAATAGATCAAATAATTGGAATTGTTCATGGAAACTTGGCAAACGTAAATGTTAAATTCAATGCCCATCTTAGATACGCTATACCTTTATCAACTGAAAATCTTGGAAGATCTATAAGTTTGGCTTATAAATTTCACAGAAAGAATCTAATGGAACAAGATGACGAACCATTTTCAATTACATATGAATAAATTATGCTTTAACAAATAGCCATCATAGTATAATATTTAAAAACAGAGAAAGAATTTATGTTGACGAATTATTTCAGAAAATTGTAAAAACAGAAATACCAAAATATAAAGCTATTGAAAACCCAGTTCTATTATTAAAAGAACCATCAGGAAAATTAGTTTCATCGAATTTTCAAATAAGAGAATCTAAAATTAATAGCCCTTTTTAAGTTTATCTAAGTTAAAAATTAAAGAAGAAAATTCTGAAATAAAAGAACTAACAAAAAAGGTCGAAAAATTAAATGAAACCCTAAACATTAAATTATGGCAATAAATAAAGAAGAAATATATGTAATTTATCAAGACAAGAAACAAGAGCTCTTTGAAAGAGAAAATCATTTGAATTATTCTGAAATAAATCAAAGAGCATTTGAAGCCCTAAAAATAATCTATGACAAGTTGAAAAGAGAAGTTGAAGAACTAGAAAAATTAATAGAATCTCTAGAAAATAGTGATAAATCGATGATAGAGTTTGCAGAAATTTTAAAATAAATAATGAAGCATAAAAAGATTGAAAAATTAGAAAATAAAATAAAAAGAAAAAGGACGACAAAATTAAAAAATAAAATAAAGGAGTGTAAAAGGGAATTAAATAATCTTCAGATTGAAATTAATGATCTTATAATAAAAATGATAGAAATAAGAATAAATATAAACAAGTTGGAATTAAACTTAAAAATTTTTATAAATGCCTGAAAAACCATATTATGACTTAAAAGAATTAAAGCTGTCAAAAGAAAAAATGGAGAATGAAATTGAAAAATTAAACAGATATTTAGAAACAAGAGAAAGTGTAGAAATAAAAGAAGTTATTGAGGATTTAAGAAATTATATTAAAGAAAAAGACAAACAGATAAAAGATTTTATATACAATAGTCCATGCAAAAAAGAATATTATAAACTAAAATAAGATTGAAAAGTTATAAATGAAAATTATAAATATACAACAAGGACTAGAAATAAATGCAAGAGAAATAATAGAAATGGTCAATACTTTAAATAAAGCACCACCAATTGAATCTATACAAATTATAAACTTATTCAAAATAAAATACGAAGAGTTAATAAAAATTTTGAAAAAGTCGACGAAAAAAAATTGGTATCAGAACCAAGTTAACGATTAAGGGTAACACTTTCTCTTTAAGCAATACTTTTTAGTGATACGCTTTTAAATCAATAAAACAAAAATCTGTAAATTTGTACAGATTTACATCTTTACAGTAAATGGACCCTAATTAATGCATATAAATACATTCTGGCGCTACAAAAAAGTGTTAAATTACGGAGTTTTTTTTTTTTTTTTGAATATGCAACGGTTTTTTACTTACAAAATATGTTACAAACTTACAATGGTTCAAAAAACTGATGACACAATTATATGTCTTGTTATTTGATTTTGGAGGTTTTTAAAAAATTGTCGTTACTTGAAATATATTGTGGTGGTTTTTGACTGCTGTAATATTACGGTATTTTTTAATTTTGTGGCGATTTAAATCCCAACATTTAAAAGCTAAAATAAAAAAAAATTGTGAGAATTTGAAATTCCTAATTAATTTGCAACCCAGTATTAAAGAAAGAAGAGTGCTACACATACAAGTCATTTGGTTTACAAGTCATACAAGTTGGGAGAAACTTAACAAAAAGTACGCTGGCCCATATACGATTTCTATGGCATGCTTCGCGTTCCTCCTTCTTCTCCTCCTCTTCCTTCTTCTTCTCCTACTCTTCTTCTTCTTCCTCCATGAAAACGAGTTTCTTTTCAAATTTGTTTGATCTCCTTCATGCGTTCTCGCTTTGCCTTTTCATTCGTTGTTTTATCTGCGTTTATCATTGGTATTCTTGTTTTGTTTTTTTCGATTTTCATGATTTCTGAAATCAAGCTTTGAAATCGTTTTCAAGATAATAGAACTTCAGAAATACACCCAAACGATTACAGAAATACACCAAATCGATTACAGAAATACACTCAAATGGTTACAAAAATTCACCCAAACGATTATAGAAATATACCCAAAGGATTAAAGAAATACACCCAAAAGATTACAAAAATACACCCAAAGAATTTTAAAAATACACCCAAAATTCGTTGAAGTAGACCTTATGCATAATTCAGAACTCTTCTTCTTTCTCCTCCTCATCTTCTGCTGCTGCTACTTCTTCATTTTCTTATTTCATATTCTCATAATTCTTTTTGGGAGGAAAAAATCAAACAAAGAAGAAAAAAAATACATAATGTTACAAAATCAAAAGAAGAACGAGGAGAAATACAACCATGAAGATGAAACACTTCAAAAATGAAGAAGAAGAAAAAGAAGAAGAAGAGGCACGGGAAAAGAAAAAGAAGGAGAAGAAAAAGAGGAGGCATGAAAAAAGAAAAAAAAAAAATAACTTGTATAACTTGTATAAAAAAAGCTTGTATGTGAAGAATTCCTCTTATACAAAAAGCCACAATAACCAATTCAGACCTAATTATATCTAACAAGCTAAACCAATATATCTATTTCAAAACATTGCCATGCATGACTATATTATATTATTGCTTCTTGGTTATGAATCCTTTAAGAGATGCAAAGTGGCACAAGTTAATAACATGAGTGCATGCGGGTGGATAAAGAGACGTACAAATAACAAGCTAAGACTCTTATCATTTTAAGATTTTCCATGATCATGACTCTTTTTAACATTGACATTTTTTATAAATTAAAGAGATTACTTAAATTTGAAACTATTAATAGTAAGGATGGAAAATTTTGCTTGTTATTGGAGCAATTTTTATGCATGCTTCAAGAATAATTATGTAAATTTACAGTTTAGTATCCGAGTTTATCCTAAAACAATCACAAATAAAAAATGTCTCTTTTGAAAATGCATTAGTCTAACAAAAATACAATCTAAAATATATTTACATAAAATCCCATACAAATTTTTTAGATTTATCTTTTCTCCCAAATTCTCTTTAAAATATTAGAGTGCACGATATCTGTTTAAGATGTTCAATTAAACTCTAATTCTTATATTTCTTGAATTCAGATTAGATTGATCGTTGAAGTCTCTTACTAATTCATTGGACGATTGTTATTGATTAGAAGCTAGTCGTCCTCTTTCATTGACTAGCTAACCTAGCATAGGTTAGCTTTTTCGTAACTATCACAGAAATTGAAGTTATAGAAATTAAAGAATTTATTATGATACTTATAAATATTTGTTTGATAGTGATGGATTTGATAAGTGTATATATAGAATTATGAATGTGAATCGGGCAGTATGGTGATGTTAGAAATGGTATGTAATTGGGGAAATAAAGAAGAATTATTGTTCATTGAGGATTTGAAGAAGAAACACGAGGGAATATTTTCATTAACATTTAACTTAACTTCTATTTCAATTCTTACCCTAGCTATTATTTATTATTTCGAGTTCTAATAATATTTAGAATAAAAGATAAATAGGTCCTGAACTTTTTAAAACACAGACATTTTCGTATTGAAAAATACATTTTGGAATTCTGTGATAATTATGTCCTTTCGAAAAATTGGTGTTCGAAACAGTAACGGTGATTATTGAGATAGAGGGGTGGAGAGTGATGTGTCCATTACGGTGGCGGAAATGAATAGAGAACAAATTGTTGGAGGACAAATTGGTCCTTAATAACCAAAACGACACCGTATTTATCCCCCACTTTCATGCCCATCATCCCAGACATCTTCTTCTTCTTCTTCTTCCATGGCAGTTTCATCGCGCCCTTTCTTCCTCTCTCGTCTCACAAACCTCTCCGAAAATTCATCGGTGGATCAGTACTAGAAGTAGCATATATCCAAAAATCTTAGTACATAATTTTTCGTTACCGTTTCGAGCATCAATTCCACGGAAGGACATAATTGTCACAAAATTTATACGGTGAGGAATCGAAATGTATTTTCTAATTTTGAGCGACAAAAATATTCACGTTTTAAAAAGTTAGGGACCTATTTGTCTTTTATTCTAATATTTAATATATATCTAAACCTTTTATAAGTATACTTTTGTTAATTGGAATCAATCCAATTATACTACTTATAAGTTATAATCACTTTTTTTTATATAATTATAATTGTTTAAATAAGAGAAATTTGTGTTATATGTATCATTATTATATGTATCCTAAGAATGATATTTTTTTGTAGTTAGTATTACTTAAATTATTTTTTTTTATAAATAATAGAAGTAGACTTATTTGTTATAATTTTTTTAGTAGGAGTACATAAAGAGTACATATATAATATATAAAATCTAATAACTTAATAAATATTTTGAAGGAAATTTTTCATTTTCTTCGACCATAAAAATAATTTATTTTTCTTCCTCTATCAATCCCTCTCTATTATCGCACTATGCTGGAGCCTGGTTCATTCACCTACGACACAATCACTGCTTTTTCCTCATGATCACTTTGTGTTATATGAACCTGCTGAGAGCATTGTAACCAGGAGTAACAATAAAGACATCACCATCAAGTGGCATTTTCACAACCTTCTCTTCATTCCTAACAAAGGTGCCTGTTGATCCTCCATTACAGCCACGTCTATACAAAATATTTTCATTAACATTTGACTTAACTTCTGTTTCAATTCTCACCCTAGCTATTATTTAGTATTTCTAATTCTAATGATATTTAATATACATCTAAACCTTTCGTAAGTATACTTTTGTTAATTGGAATCAATCCAATTATACTACTTATAAGTTATAATCACCTTTTTTATGTAATTATAATTGTTTAGATAAGAGAGATTTATTTTATATGTATCATTATTATATGTACTCTAAGTGATATATTTTTTTTTGTAATTAGTGTTACTTAGATTATTTTTTTTATGAATAATAGATGTAGACTTATTTATTATAATTTTTTTTAATAAAAGTACATAAGAAGTACATATATAATATATAAAATATAATAACTCAACAGAAAAAAATATCATTTTCTTCAACAATAAAAATAATTTATTTTTCTCTTTTAATCCCTCTCTAGTATCGCACTATGCTGAAGACTGATTCATCCACTGTCACCCTCACCTATGACACAATCACTGCTTTTTCCTCATGATTACCTTGTGTTACATGAACCTGCTGGGGAGCATTATAACCAGGAGAAATAACAAAGACATCACTACCAAGTGGCATATCACAGCCTTCTCTTCGTTCCTAAGGAAGGTGCTTGTTGATCCTCCATTACACAACATTGCCACATCCATAAAAATCAATCCAAAAGCTAAAACTTTGAAACCTATTGAACCTATTTTTGCAAAGTGTGGGAAAGATTCGTAATGAAGTGCTAGTGGAATGTGAAAATTGAAAATGAGTCTTGTAGAAAGTTATATTTGTAGATATGAAAATTTTCTTTAATTTTAAATTAATAAATTCAAAATTCTTTGTTCCTAATTTAAAATTGAGAAAAGCTGTTTTTTTGGCTCTTGAGAGTCTAATTCTGTTCTTGAATTTGTTAATGTGGAGGCATATGCAAAAGAACCAAATACTCTTAAATATGAAAGGTCACGTAAATTAACATACAAAAACTTATAAGGACTAACATTATCCAATTTAGTGTTGGACAGCCTATTAATTAGGTGAATAGTGTGAGCAACTACGTATAGTGTATTGACAAAAACAATGTGGAATTCTTAATTGAAATAACAGTGCTTTAACAATACCTAAAATGTACTGGTATTTTCGCTCTACAATTTCGTTTTGCTCTAGTGTTTCTACACAAGAGGTTTGGTGTAAAATGCCAATTGATGCAAAAAAGAATTTTAGAGTGAATTCTGTCCCATTGTCAGTTCTTATACACTTAATTTTCAAATTGTACTCCGACAAAATTTACAAAATTAATAACCAATTGTGATGCCTCATATTTGGTTTTTATAAAAAAATCCAATTAAATCTGCTCTTGTCATCTACCACAGTCAAAAAATACTTATATCCTTCATTAGAAGGAATAGAAATAGGACCCCAAATATCTATATGAACTGAGTCAAAACAGTCTTTTATTTCAGTGGTACTAAGATCAAAATATCATTTCTTTTGTTTTGCAAAATGACATGAGTCAAAGAAAGTTTTGAAACAATACAATCTATAAAAAGATAATACTTCTTCAGTAAAATCAATTTATGCATGGTATTTGTCCTAATCTAAGATGTCAAATATTGTTGTGCTCACCGTGTGAAGATGTTGTGGGATGAGTAATAGTCGTAGTTGCCGCCAATGAAGCTTGCTTTGTTGGAGGAGACAAAATTAAAAGTGAGAGAATTATGGTTCTCTACTCACTGTATATAACCCTTCTATACACTTAGCAATGTCAATCATCTTTGATGTGAATCGATCTTGTATCTCACAACACTTATCATTGAGGTTAATTTTGACACAAAGATCGGTTTAAAATCAAAAGAAGGAATGTATAAAACATTGTTGAGAAAACAATTTTTAGAGAATGTGATTATGCCAATGATAGTGCTAACAGTATTGGTCCTATCTGGCAATATCACATTAATTGGAGCAATATTTTGAAAGCTTGAAAAATCTTTGAAGTCAAAAGTCACATGATCTGTTGCATCAGAATCAATGACCAAAGTGTGAATTTTGGAGTGATAATACTCATAATTCTTACATTAAAATGTAATGCAATGGTTTTACCTGGAGTGTCATTGGCAAAATCAATACCATCAAGTAAGTTTTGGATAACAAATTCAAAATAAAGGATCTTGATGATCTCAAGTACTTCTTGGGAAAGGAAGTGGCACGCTCTAACTCTGGAATTCACATTATTTATGAGTGAAAGTACGTTATAGACCTTTTCAATGATTTTGGTTATCTAGATTGCAAGCCTCTCTCTACTCTTTTTTATTATAGTCCGAAACTCTCGAAAGAATCCGGCACCATTTTAACGGACAACACTACTTACAGACAGCTCATAGGCCGACTCTTTTACCTCACAAACACTAGACCCGATATCTCTTATGATGTGGGACGTTTGAGCCAGTTTTTGGACTGTGCAACCACTTCTCACCTACAGGCTACTTTTTGCATACTCCGATATTTAAAGGGTAGACCTGCAACTGGTCTATTCTTCTCCTCTACTTCTAATCTGCATCTCACCGGATTTGCCGATGCTGTCTGGGCTACTTGTGCTGATACTCGTCATTTCATTCTAGTTATTGCTTCATGCTTGGGAACTCTCTCGTTAGCTGGAAGAGTAAGAAGCAAACCACAGTTATCAAATCCTCTGCCGAAGCTGAATATAAGCCTCTTACTGTTACCACTTGTGAAGCTAGTTGGTTATCAAAAGTCTATCACTCTATTCTGTGACAATAATCCATCTTTCATGAAAGAACCAAACACATTCAAGTAGATTGCTACATTATTCGTGAAAAACATTTGTCTGTTCTTATTCATCGGATGTCAGTTCGTCCCAAATACCAACTTACTGATTTTCTTACTAAAACTCTGGTATCGGGTCCTTTTCTTACTAATGTTTCCAAGCTAGAATTGTTAGATTTATACAATTCTAGCTTGTGAAAGGGTGTACTTAGATTATTTTTTTATCAATAGTAGATGTATGCTAATTTGTTATATTTTTTTAGTGAGAGTACATAATATATAAAATGTAATAACTTAACAGACATTTTGAAAGAAATTTTTCATTCTTTTCAACAATAAGAATAACTTATTTTTCTTCCTCTCTTAATTTTTTTGGTTCATCAAACCATCAATATCACATCTTGAATAGTTTAGGACATGAAATTTTCTTCACCTAAAAAATTTGAGTAATAAAGAAGAAAAGAAATACACAAAAATATTAAAAGTTTTGACATGAATATATTTATAGACATCTAAAATAGAATGATATATATTAATTATTTTTTAATAATTTAATCAACACATAAAAAATATATTAATGTAAGCTATAAAATATTAATGAATAGTATTTTCTATACATATATATATATATATATATATATATATATATATATCGTAAAGCTGCATACTATATTTATGATTAATATAAAATATATATAAATTATTCAATGATTCTTCTTTGCCTTTTTGTAAAGTTGTTGATATAAAATATTTATTGTAGAATTATTTAACAAAAAAAAAAACTATTACATGCAAGACCAAAACTAAGTTAAATAAAAAAATACAAATATATAAATATTATACTTTCTTATCTCAACTAATTTTTTAGAAAGATTAATAATAGTCTCCTTTTATATTTGAGAAATTTGGCTTCATTTTAGTAATTAACTAATTAGCTAATGTTACAAATTTATTATTGTTATTTATGTATTTGTTTTCATTTTATTTGAGTTGATTTGATTTTTTATCTAATTGTTAGATTAAAATTTAATAAAATAACTCTTTTATATTTAATAACATAATTTTTCCTAACATAAAACTTAATTAATTAACTAATAAGATAATTTTTCTTTAAATATAAAGACAAATCCATCCTTACACAATAGAAATAATATATATATCTTATTATTTTTTCTCCAAGGATCAATGGGGCAAATGCCAGCACACCTAAATGAGTGATGAACAAATTAACATTAAAAAAGAAATTAAATACCAAAACAAAAAAGATATATATGCCATTTTTAATGTACACAAATCAAAAGTGATACTTGTATTATTTCTCCCCTTCAAATTTATTCCCTCCCTACAACTTCATCTTTTTATCTCTTGTTGATCCATATCACTTGTAAAACGGAGATTTAATTTGGTGAATCTTGAGGGAAAAATGAGAGAAAAAAAATTAGCCACAATATATTAAAAAGGAGAATATAATTCATTAAAACAAATGATAAGATAGATTGCAATTGAATAGGCTTGAGACACAGGTTTCCAGCTTGATGGTGACTAATCAAATATGTCATAAGCTTTTATCTATCATAAGAAAAATTAAAATGCTTATAGAAGTTATTCGGTGAATAAAATATCTGACTTCCTTTTTTATTATTATTATTATTATTATTTGCATATACCATGTGAGAATTAAGAGTGCATTTGGCATCAACGTCAATGTGGATTTTGTGCTTCACATAATGACATATATATAAATAAATATAATAAAAAGCAAACAGTGCGCGTTTGAAACGTTTCTTCTGATTAGATTAAGAATATGTTCTATATTCTTAATTTTTAATGGCGTTCAGTTTGTCACAAACAGTGTGCTTGTGTGTGTTGCTGTAGCTATATCTATCCATATAGCATTACATACACAGAATATGTTAATTATAATTTGAACATTATATTATATGCATTATGCAATGAATGAATCGTGTCAATTAATAAGCTAAGTGGACAATGTATCAATCGTTTGGTCAATTTTGAACTAGTTTTGTTTCTTTAATTTTCCCAATTTATTTACTTTTGCATTAACCTAATTATGTATTATATAATTAGTCTAGTTTCTAAGTTTCAAATATCTTAATTAATATTATTTTTCCGTCACTAATCTAGTTAACAGAATGCCTATGTATGTAGTTAGTTGTGAATATAAGGGTGTTGAACTTAATTTTGTCTCACATTAAGACACTACTTAACTCTTAATTCTTCGATAGACTAAATTTTATAGAGTTGAATAGTTTAATTTAGTCTATCCAGGAGTCAAGTTTCGTTTCATATCGTTAGTGTAATGTTAACTAGCCATTAAGCTGCCACAATGCTAATTAACTACCTGTATCACACTACAAAGTGATCAAGATATAGTTGTGGTTTTATAGGAACCGCCACAAAACAGATTTCTAGCTTTAAATGACCACCACTTTTTAATGCGCGGAGATTAAGATTCGCAACAATTTTTAATAATCAATGACATAACTGTTGCTATATCAGAATATTACGTTAGTTTGTCTTACGGCGATTTGAAATAATCTTAGAATTCACATCAATCTTAGTTTATTAGTTTGAAACCGCCGCAATATTTTTGATAGTTTCATTAGACAATTAGAAAAATGTATACAAATATATACATATATAAAAGGTTGAGTTAGTTCTATAAAACGATAAAAAAAAGTCATTAACCTATTATTTTGTAGATATCGAATTAATTTTATTTTTCACAGTTAAAATTATTAAAGCTTCAATTTTTCATAATAAAAAATGATAATTTAGTCTAATGATTATAATAATGTCAACTCAATTTTTTATTTTTTATTTTTGGTTTATCATCAGCACAAGAATGTTAAGTATCAATGTTTTACTAAGAGTGTGGGTTTTATATAGAGAGGGAATAGGTTAGAGAGTGTGTGTAAGTTAGACTGTGAGAGAGAGAAATTGAGTTTGAGAAATGAGGGAAAAACAAGAGTATATTGTTCATTTTGCCTTAGCAATGGTCAAAGTGTTAGTAAATATATGTCGAATAAAGTATAATTTTTTTTTGAAATTCGATAAAAATTTTAAAAATATTTTTAAATTTTATTTTGTTATAATTTTATTCTAAAATTTTTTTATTTGCATTAAATATATCGGTTAAATTTTTCAAAAATTTAAGACAAATACAATAATAATGCATGAAAATTATCCTTAATTTGTTTGTGTTGAGAGTTGTTTTTATGAAATTGTTGTTAAATTGGTTTTAATTTTTTTTTTTAAAATTAGCCGTTACAAATATATTTAATACAAATAAAAATTTTTTATGACAAAATTAAAACAAAATAAAACTTAAAAATATTTTTAAAACTTTTATTAAACTTTAAAAGCAAAAAGTATACTTTATCCATATATGTATCATCCAGCCTCAACAAAGCATTTTATTAATCAAGTTTTACTTACCGCTAGCCTATCGGTAAGTTAATTAAGCACCAAGCCATCATTAAGTGTATTTGATATTAAAAAAAAATAAAAACGAAATTAACTACTTTATCGATGACCATGCATTTGTAATATATTTTCAAAATTTAAAATTAAATTTGATTAGTTAATTATTTGTTTTTATTACCAATACATAAATCGTCGTAAAGTTTATTTTACATTAAATAAATAAAAAGTAAATTAAATATTTTATTGAGGACCAAAGCCTTAGCTTGGTAACGTATTTTCAAATTTATTTAAAAAATAAATTTGATTTATTAATTATTATCTAACCATGATTTATTTTAGATTTAATTATTTTATTGATGGTCATTATAATAATTTTATTAAATTTATAATTAAGTCTCTTTTTTTTAATTAGATCTCCATATTGTTTTTAATTTTGTAATTAGGTCATTATAAGCATAAAAAATATAGAATTAACAGAATATTTTTTCACAAATTAAAAGTATCCACAATTAAAAATCTAATTAGATCTTTATAATAACATATTTTTTAGAAAATGTATTCTATTAATTTTAGCACTCTGCATTTACACAAAAATGACATAATTACAAAATTAAAAATCGTGTAAAGACACAATTATAAAAAATATATAAAAATTTAATTATAAATTTAATAAAATTATAAGAACCAACAATAATTAAATTTTTATTTTATATTAAAACTAAAAAATAAATTAAATACGTTACCGACTATCATGACATTAATGACCTATTTTTAAAATTAAAAATTAAATTTGATTAAATTAGTTACAATGATAGTATGACGCGATCAATCGATTTAATGATAGTCAAGTTATTTTGTGTCCATCGACAATATTATTAGTGTGTAAAATTTTATCAACGACTAACCTATACTGTTGATGGTAAAATTAATACAAAAATGTTATTTATATATTAAAATTAGTCACTAAAATAAGTCACTAAAATATTTGTGTATAAATATATGTTTGATTTAATTTATTTTTAATATGTATTTATATTCCAACATATATTTAATACTGGTAACTAATTTTAGTAACTGATTTTAATGTACATGTAGTATAATCTAAATTAATAAATTTGGTTTATCCATAAAAAATTGTCCAAATTACCCACAATTTTGTATTTTACCGACAGTTTAACCGTCGTTATTAAGGAGCTACATTTCGTTCTACGCCAAAAGAATTAGCTATAACTGTTAAATGAATACTTTTAGAGTTTAGATTAAAAAAGTTATGAAGAAAATTTTGTATGAACAGCAACAGCGGCTATGAAATCACCGTTCTTTATTATTGATGCAATAATAATATTCTTTATGCCTACTTGAATCAAACATTATAAGAAAACAGAATCAGAAACCCATTGCTGGGTTCTGGGTTTCTAACATTGAATAATTTCCAGTCTGTTACGTTTTGAGGCGTTTACAAAAAATTCCTCTCAAGACAGCATATTGACAATACCCATAAAATACGGATTATTAACATCACAATCTCACAAAAATAAAATATTTCTTTTATATATATATATATATATGTGGCTGTAATTTGCATTTAATCTGAGTACTAGGGTTGGAAGTGAGTCAAGCCAGTTCATAAGCTAACTCGAATTCGACTCATTAATAGCTCGATAAGCTCGTGAGTTGATGAACCGAGTTTGAGTCTGAAATTGACCTTATAAATTAAATGAGTCAAACTTTAGTAGCTCGATTATATATATATATATATATATATATATTATTAATACACATATTTTATATATATTTAATTTATACTTTTAATATTATATATATACATGTAAAATAGTAATGTATAATTTTACATATATCAATGTTATTATTTAAAATTTTATAATGATTTTTTTATATGATTTTGATGTACATTATAAATAAAAAAATTCATAATTAATAGATATGTAATATATAAAATTAATATTTTTTAATATATATAAGTTATAATTTATTGATATAAAATTATAGATTATGTTTCTGTTATTTAAGTCAATTCGTGAGTTCGAGTCGGCTCATGAGCTTTCGGTGAGTCAAGTTTGAGCTTAAGAAATAGATTCGATTGTTAATGAGTTGAGCCGTGAGCCAAGTTCAATTTTCGTGAGTCGAGCTTGAACTTGGTCTAGTACGACTCCCTTCCAACCCTAGTGAATACTATAATATTTAAAATTAGTGTCTAACTTATTAAAAATTATTATTTAATTTCAAAAATATAAAAATAATTTATTTTTAAATATTTAATATTATTTTAAAAGATAAATTTGACACACTCGATGTCAAATCTAAAAGAATGGACCATTTTAGTTTTTTTTTTCTTACTTTGAACCGAAAGGACAAAGTTCCACCTGTTTAATTAATTTGTGGTGGGTATTTTTTTACTTTGTTATTCTTAAGGCATATAATTGGAATTGTATTCGGCTAATGTATGTTATTTTTAATTTGTTGCTTGCTTGCTTGCATGCACCAGTTTTAACCCTTTCATTTAGATGAATTTTAATCCACATACATGAAATATGATTCACGAAATTGAAATTGTTCGTTCTTTTTTGAGGATTTCAAAAAGAATTCTCGATGATTCGTGAATTAGAATATAATGTATAATAAAATTCTATATTCTGGATGACTTTGTCCTGTTACTCCTTAAGTGTAATTGATGTCATGTAGTTTCTTTTAATTGGATTATTGGATCTTTTCAATTCCATTTAATTTGGTAATTGATTTAATTAGCTGGTAAACAAATTTAGTATGCATGATATGATGATAGGATAAGGGTAGATAAGATAAAACCTGTCGGATAGTGTAAGATTTGTTATGTTTTTAATGCACGTAATTAATAAATAAAGTATTTATTACTGTGCCTCTGTATAAAATATTAAATTTAAATTTTACAATATTATATTATGTTTTTAATTATTATCATGATTTATAAATGTAAAATTGACATTAAATAAAAAGCAATAAAATAAGAAACTTATTTTTTATTTAAATGTAATTTTAAAAATATTATTATTTAATATTTATTAATGGAATTTTAATCTTATTTTACATTTTAAGATTATATATTTATTATATCATTAAATTAGAAATTAATTAATGATTCTTTTATTTATTTATTTTAGACTATTAACCTATTATCAAATAGTTATTATTTAATAATTTATTAGTATATATTATTTTAAGATTTGCGTACATATTTATAGTTGACTTTAAAAAAAGTATTGATATATCTAATTTGCTTTAATATTAAATTGACAATTCATTTACTATGATTTTAGATTAATTAGTTATATCATTATGTTTAAATTATACTTTTGGCTAACATATAACTTAATCTTTTTTATTTTTTTAAAAAAATTAATAGTAATAAGTTATTAAATATTATTTAATTTTTTTAAAAATTTATTTAATATTTAGTCTAATATAAATAAAAGTTCAGACTAATCTAAATATTAATAATTTTTAATATCTAAAAAGTAAGTAACAATATTAAAAAAATTTTAAAAATTATGATTACTAATATTTTTTAATTAAATAAAATTTTTAAATTCCATAAAGTGGATTTCTTTTTCTTTTTGTGAGCGTCTTTCTTGATTTATTTAGTATTAATTCTCTCTGTTTCAACTACAACAACTGAGAGTTTTGTTTTTAGTTATGAATATTATGAAGAATAACTCAAAAACAAAATGAAATATAAATTTTTTGCTAATTGTCTTTTAATTATATTAAAAAGAAAATTGCTAAAAAATTTGACACAAATTTTATTATCGATGAATTTTATGAAACGGAGAATCGACTACTTCATTAGTAAAAAGTACATAATATTTTTTGTACTTTAAAATATATTTTCTATTAATACATTTTATATTATATAATTTTTCACTTAATTTTTTAATATTCTATATATTATTAGTCCCTCCATGATAATATTTCTGAATTCGTGCCTGAATATATAACCATATAGTTTTAATAGTACAGACATCAAATTCTAACCATTTAATTTGTATCAAAATTTGAATTAAAAAACTTCATATATAAGATAAATAGTTAATATCTACTCTAGTGTCTATATATTCTAGTAATACTAAATCTATGGATTTGCCAAATATTTTCGTAAATGTTACCATCAATTAAACTATAAGAATAATAATAATGGGATGTCACACAACTCCATAATGCAAGAAATGTCATGCTATGATCTAAGAATTAGAATTATATTTTATTTTATATAGATGCCATGGTGCATTGGAAGAAATTAAAGTAGTTAAAAAAAATGTGAAACATTCTAAAGATGGGAGTGCAAGAAACACTAGTCAATAACAATGAACTTGCTCTGTGGCTTCCCAAATATATTCCCAAAATCTGAATGGGAGCCACATCATCAATAACAGAGCATGCACTCCATTTAGTAATGTTTTTTTTTTTAACTCATTATTATTGCTCTCTAAATTGCTTTTTACAAAACTCCAAAAGCACAAGTCACTTCCCAATTTGCATTCTACACCCTTAAAATTAAAATCAAAGTATCAAACAACATACATTTGTGAAACCTATTTTTTCTTTCTATTTTCTTTTTCTTTTTACTTAATAGTTATTTATATTGAATATAAGAATTTAGAATTTATATTAGTACGAAAATTTGTAACTGTTTTTCTATATGTAAGTTTTACTTTTAATTTTAAAAAAATTGAAATCACTAAAAAAAATTTATTTAAAATTTAATTTTAATACACTATTAATATAAAAAATTTTACACCGTTATTGAATCAAATTCATACATTTAAATGACTTTTTAAATAATAAATTTAAAAATTAATTATTTTTATTAATATAATAATACACAATTAAATATATATAACTCTTTTATATTAACAGTACATGACAATTAAATTCACTTACTTATCACTAAATCGATTAAATATTAAGAATAAATAAACAAAAGTACATGTAAAAGAGTTTAAGATAGAAAAAATACACATCAAAATGTGTAAATATCAAAATATACCTTAAAAGTTATTTTTAATAAATAAAAATACACAAAAAGATTTCGTAAATATAAAACTTTACAAACGACATGACACTTTGCAGAGACAGAGCCTTAAAATAAATTTTTTGGGGGCAAATTTTTTTTTTTTTTGTCAAATCCAATTTCAAGATGTTATATTTGAATTAAAAAGAGAATTCATACAAAAAAAAAAACTAATTATTATTTTTTCAACTCTTATTTTGTCTAAGATTTGGCCAATTAAACTAATTTCACTCTTTAAAAAAACTAGTACTAAGTGTATTTTTATTCACTTACTCAAATATTAGTATAAACAATATATTCTAAAGATGACATAAAAAAAAATGTTAATGTGACACGTTGGAAATTGTCAAAAACGGATGGTCCAAATCTAGTGCCATCTAGCACTAACATAAGATTCAATAGAAAAATATCTTTTCTCTAAGCTACTAGCTATAACTATAACTATTACTATTAGTGTCCAGAACTAGCATATATTATAGTAGAATTTTTGCATATTAGCCTCTAGTATTTAGCAAGTTGAGCCAAAAGCTTCTTAATTTGAACAGAATATTTTGTGTCCACAATTTATTTTTCTTCTTTAAATTTTTTATTTTTTTCTTCTTCTACAGTATTTTCAACAAGTTATAAATAGAGCATCATCAAGGGTCTTCTAAGTGCAAAATCAAGTATCTTCATTCAATCTAACTTTATAGAGAGAGAGAGAGAAGAGGAAATTAAATTAAAGAACCAAACATGGCAGAGAGCTTTCGCATGACTGTTGCTGTTATTGGTACTATTTAATTTCTTTGCATCATTAGCATTATTCATCCTCGCCAATTACTTATTACATGACAGTTTAATCAAACATATTAAATTATTTGAGAATTCTCAAAGAAGTGTGTTAACGGCAGTAATTTTTGTGTTTTGTAATCATTAATTGATTATTAATAGTATTTTTAATGGTGTGAGATTTAATCTAATTGTAAAAGATCACTCACTTTTTTTTAATAGTTAAGTGCTGACCTTAAAACACAAAAATTATTGGTCTTCTAGACTTTTCTATTCTAAAATACTATTTTTCACATAAAAACGACTGCACGTACGTTCGTATATATTTTAATTATTTTTATTATTATGTCCATCAACAACCCAAAAAAAAAAATGAACCATTTCTTGGTATTTTTGTTCTTGCAGGGAATGTTGCTTCAGTGGCCCTTTATGCTGCACCAACGTATGTCATTTCATTTCAGCGCTATAATTTTACTACTTTTATTTATTTATTTTTGAATGCAGTTAATTTAATGTGAAATTAATAGCCGAAAGTCATTAGATGATAATTAAGTCAAATCTGTCAAATTATTTAATGACTCTCACCTGCCAATTTCACATGAAGTTAACTGCATATGAGTTTTCACTTTTTTTTTTCTCCACCCGAAAAAAGGAAATGATGTTAATTAATGACGTGTTTGTTGTTGATGATGAATAGGGTGACATTTAAGAGAGTGATAAGGAAGAAAAGCACAGAGGAGTTTTCATGCATACCATACATAGTGGCACTGCTGAATTGTCTGTTATTCACATGGTATGGATTGCCAGTGGTGAGTTACAAATGGGAAAACTTTCCTCTGGTCACTGTTAATGGAGTTGGGATTGCTTTTGAGCTCTCCTATGTTCTCATTTATTTCTTCTTTGCTTCCCCAAAAGGAAAGGTAAGTCGTATTATCAACAGCTTCTTCTTGATCAACAGTAGTCATGATTATAGTTGAAAAATGTTTTATGGTGATTTAATTAATTTGTTTTTTAAGGTGATGGTTTAATCAAGAATGTGAAAAATTGTCGGATTTAATAATGTTAGTCATAAAATGTTTTATATAGTTATTTAATGTTTAAAGGCGGACAGAATTGATTGTTTTTAACCAATATTTTTAGTCATCAACTCAATTTTTTAGTCCATATTATTAAATGTTGTTGATTAACTGCTAACAAAAATAATAAATTTTGCTATCTTCTAGCATTTCTCATATTTAATTAAAAGTGGTTATTTATATGAAAATGTCTTTATATAAAAATAATATATAAAATATTAACACATTATATCAAACAATTTAGCGAAACACTCATTTTTAATTATTATCTTCACACAAAAATATTTTTATGTAAGTAATCATTTTAATCAATTATAAAAGTAATGTTTTTATTAAATGTTGATGTAAAACTTGTTTACGCAAAGGTGTATATCAAATTTTTTTTTTTTTCATGCTAACCATCTCTATATGTTCTGCATCACATATTCTGTAAACAAGAATAACAAAATTTACCTGCATGCATGCAAGCATGGACAAAAATTAGAACACGTTTTCTAAAACTCTTAACAATTTTCAGGTGAAGGTAGCCATGACAACAATACCAGTTCTTATAGTGTTCTGCGCCATCGCAATCGCATCGGCTTTCGCCTTTCCTGGTGACCATGGTCACCGGAAGCTCCTCGTGGGCAGCATAGGCCTCGGAGTTTCTGTAGCAATGTATGGATCTCCTTTGGTCGTAATGGTAAGTTAATTGTTTCCCACTAAACAATAATAATAAAATAATAACTTAAATGGAAACAGAGCAAAGCAAGAAAAGACTAGAGAGTAGGTTTAAATCAGTGACGGATCTAGATGAAATATTAGAGGGAAACAAAAATTATTTACACAATAAAATAAGACTAAAATAAAAATTTTAAAAAAATTAAATTAAAATTTACATGTAAAATATTAAAATTAGGGAGGGTCGTTAACCCCCTTTCTTTCTACCTGGCTCCGCCCCTGATTCAAATAATAAACAAAATAGCGAAAATCCACTTTAATTTATTAACTGGTTTTGAAAGTGCTCTTGATATGTTTTGTCCACTACTTAGAGTTTTGTTTTGATGTGAATAGTTACGCGTGACCAAATTAAATTGAGCATATTATAATTTTGATTTTGATTTTTCAGAAGAAAGTGATACAAACAAAGAGTGTGGAATTCATGCCACTACCTTTATCTTTGTGCTCATTCTTGGCGAGTTCACTGTGGCTAACATATGGAATCCTCATTCGGGATATATTCGTTGCGGTATGTATTCATTAATCATCATATATAGTATTCACCATTTTTTCAGTAAACTCCAAAAATTCCATTGCTATTTAAAATATTCAAAAAATAATAAATTCTACTAAAATAAAATTTTCAAAAAAAAATCATTTTTCTACAAAATAGTTTCTAAATTCCTCTAATATATGTTTTAAAAATGCTAATATTCCAGTGGTTTTAGTAATTACTAATATTCTTAGAATAGATTCTTAGAATACTTGATACGACACTTGTTATAGTTACTTATGTTTGTGATGACAGGGACCAAGTGTGGTTGGAACACCCTTAGGCATTCTCCAACTTGTTCTCCACTGCAGATACTGGAAAAGGAAAGACAATGTGGAACAGCAAAAAGGGGACACAATAGAAAAGTTGGACTTAGAAAAGGGTACTCTTGCAAATAATTATAATGGGGACTTAGTAGGAAAGGGAAATTTGGATAATATTATTAATAATGTGACAAACCATAGCAACTGCAATTCTTCATGATCCATGAGACAATTAGCTATGATGATTTTGTTAACAACACCATAGGTTGAACGTTTGAAGGTTCTCAACAATCAAGTTATTTTAAGATTCGGGGTTTATTACTACTATTATTATGTTCATGTTAATTTTCTTGTTTCTTTAGACAACTAAGTTACCCGTGTAATCATCAAAGCTAGTGTTGTGCTAACGAGTGTATTCATCATCACATAAATTTTATTATATATAGTTCTAATTTTTGTTGCACTTTCTCTTTTACTACATTATTATTGACTTTGATTTGTAACATTTTGGAGGCTTGGTTTGATACTGGGTTTGGTTCACACATTAGCTAGTAAATAAAAACAGAACCCATGTGTGTGTAAAGAGGATAGTGTGGGTGTGTTATCAAAAATAAATATATATGAAAAATTTAACGAAATGCTTTTAAGTTAATAAGTGGCAAGGAAAATATTGTTACATGAACCCATTTTTAATATGGACACTATACAAAAGAAAGATAAAAAAGGAATGGAAAAACAAAAGTTCAAGATAGACGAAAATAAAAATATTGTAGGGCACTAACTCTTTTCTTGTATTAATTTTCTAAATAACGAAGATTATGTTATACTTGTTTTTATATTTTGGGTGGAGATCCTCTCTTATGTGGTTTGGAATTTCTTTTTCTTTTTTTTTTTAAATCTAACATTGAATTAAAAGTTTAATTGACCATAAACAATTTGTATAAAGTTTCATAAATTTGAAATGAGGAATATTATAGGCTAAACAAATTTGGATATAGCCGGTATTTAGCATGAAATGCCTAAGAATGGGCACTATATAGGTGATTTGCAATAATAATAGACCCAAAAAAAAAAGTTAAGGCATTGTCTGAAAAATAGAGTTCTCCAGGGACAAATTTGCTTTTGTATTTAAATTAATAATTAATTGTGTATTTAAATTATTTTTAATTAATAAAACTAAAAATGCGTGTTTGGATCAAAATAGTATTTATTATTAAAGGTATAAACATAGCGAAATTAAAGAAGAAATTAGGAAAATAGATCCTCTCCATTTTTTTTTGTCACTGAAGAGGATAAAGTATAATCTCCCACCTTTAATTCTACAAGTGGAACCAGAAATAAATGAGAGAGAGAATGCAATGAAGAATGAGATCTTCCACTGATAACATCCAGTTTTTTTTTTCACTGGAGAAGATCCACTCCCAAGAAATTAGTGGTGAGACCAAAAACATGAGGGGTAGTGTTAGGACTTAGGAATATACCATAATCCTCGTATTATATCACAAACACTTGAAAGTTTGAGATTTGTATATGAAAAGTCAAGTATTTTCGTTGTTCCTTTTACAATATAATTTGAGAAATTTAAACGCACATTTTGTCAAAAGTATAGATGCTCATGTTTTGAAGAGATCCTGGATAAATATTTGGCAAGATCATACAATTCTAAACAATATATGTCATTGATAAAGTCACTATGCAAGATATGTTTTCAACCTATTACCAAACACAAACATAAACGTCAATCATCGACCTATTTATCATTTTATTGAGTTCGAACAGTTGCCGTTTAGATGTAAAAAACATGACCCAAACATCGGTTGGGAAGACTATATATAATAGGGAAAGTGGGGAAGGATTTGAAGACAACTACAAAATCGTACAAGCTCTAATAGGGTAGACTATAATAGGAGTAAATACCCATAGTTGTCCCTGAGATTCACGCAAATACCCATAATAATCCCTAAGATTCCGATTTCCCTATTGTAATCCTCCAGATAGAGCTCCGAGTACTCAAAGTGATCCCTGGGTATATTTCTGGTGATGAGTCATCACTGGAGTGCTGACGTGGACTCGGTTTGCCACGCTGGAGGGCTCCCAACGGCTAGCTGAGCTGGCGAGTTTCCAATTTGTACCCAGATTAGTCCCTCCTATTATATTTAACCCTAAATCCCCAAATTCTCATACACTTCATCTCTTCCTCTTGTTCATCTCTTCTTCTTCTTCTTTCAAGCATATCTCAAAGGTTTTGCTTGTAGAGTTTGTAAATTTCAGGTTAACTTTTATTTATTTATTTATTTTTCTTTTCTCTTTGGTTTGCAGGTAAATTTTATGAGAAGGTCTGTGAGGCATGTCATATTACTTTGAATAAGATTGCTATTCTTGGTGACAATGGAGTTATTATTCCCGGAGGTGTAAGAATAGGTAAGTGATGGTTCATTACATCTCAATCTTGAATGTTTTGTTTGCTTGGCATACTTGATCTGATATACTTACCCTGCGGACGAATTTTATTTTCTATTACTCAGGTACCCCTGCCATGACTTCAAGAGGATGTTTAGAAGCTGATTTTGAGACAATGGCTGAATTTCTGTTTAGAGCCGCGCAACTTGCAAACGTATTGCAGAGGGAGCATGGGAAAATGCAGAAGACAGTTTTGAAGGGGCTTGATAGCAGTAGGGAGGTTGTTGATCTCCGGGCTCGGGTTGAAGCTTTTGCAACTCAATTCGCAATGCCTGGTTTTGACATTTGAAGATGATATGGCTGGTGGTTTGCCATTATTAATTGTTCATAATATATGCTATAGGAGTGGGTCGCCCTGCCTGATTGCTGCAAAAGCGACTCATCTTGGACTGCAATATATTTTGTTGTAAAAGCTCTGGATCTTCTTCAGAATCAAATTTGGATGGAGCTTACACAGCGCTACAGGCATGGAAATCTGCAATCACTGATGACCCAAAGAAAAATCTAGGAACATGGGTTGGTCCAAATGTGTGTTCTTACAAAGGGGTTTTTTGTGATTTTACTGAAGATGAAATGGGTGCATCTGCATCAGCATTCCCTGTAGTTGCAAGCATAGATCTCAACCATGCAAATCTCCAAGGAACCCTTATCAAAGAGTTATCTTTACTCACTGACATGTCCCTTTTCCACCTTAACAGTAACAGTTACTTCTCCGGGACAATCCCTCAAGAACTCTTCTACAAGAATCTTGATGCATTGTTTCTCAACAACAATCAATTTGAAGATGAAATTCCTCAGAATCTTGAAAATTCTCCTGCATCAGTGATAAATTTAGCCAACAACAAGTTGAGTGGAAACATCCCAGCAAGTTTTGGATTCATGGGTTATAGAAAGACAACACCTGATGCTTGATGGTATATACAAGCCAGACAATTTATGTTTCACGTGACATGCTTGAAAGAAGAAGAAGAGATGAACAAGAAGAAGAGATGAAGTGTCTGAGAATTTGGGGATTTAGGGTTAAATATAATAGGAGGGACTAATCTGAGTAGAAATTGAAAACTCGCCAGCTCAACCGTTGGGAGCCCTCCAGCGTGGCAAACAGAGTCCACATCAGCACTCCAATGATGACTCATAACTAGAAATATACACAGGGACCACTTTGAGTACTCGAAGCTCTATCTGGAGGACTACAATAGGGAAATAAGGATCTTAGGGATTACTATGGGTATTTACGTGAATCTGAGGGACGACTATGGGTATTTACTCCTATAATAGGGAAGACTATGTTTTCATGCATGTTCTAAATCTTGAGACAATCCATGCACTCGAGTTTCATGAATACGTGATGTTCTAGTTGAAAATAAAATAGTATTCTCGAAAATGCTATGCACAGGTACAAAAATTTAATCTGCAAACGATACGCACCGTATAAGCTAAATCCAATCTAGACTGCTATATAATCCATGCAACAGATTGGATCTTCTGATTCAATTCTACCTTCTTTCGTTTGGTAAAGAAAGCATCCCGGGGTAAGAGTTGCATTTGAGACATTCCCATTTTTAAAATAAAGGTGAATGGTGGAAGAAAATGTAAAAAATGTCTTTTAATACTAAAAATGAAAGTGAAAGATGGGCTCACGTCCCAAGTATAATATCTTCTATTAATTTCTATTTTTTTTTTCCATTCTATATTCAAATATTTATTGTCAATGTTTGAGATATTTCACATAGCTTTCACATCCTCGCAAAATTTTGAAACCATGACTATGGTTTCCTTACTACTAAAGCCTGATCATGTGAAAAGTTAACAACAGAACTGTCACCAATTACATCCTGCATATACCACAAGCAATGCTTTCTGTGTTAGCTTAGAACAACACCAGAAAAAGAGAATGCAAATTAAAAAGAGAGAACGTTACCTATGATTTAAGCAGTTTGGACCAAACTTTTTTCAATGAGCTAATTAATGTTGGAGATCCTTCCACGATTCTTTCAGCTGCAGGTCCCATTTCATTGGCAATTTTCACAGATTCTGAAAGTCGGTTAAGAAGATTCATCAATGCAATTACTTCATTCCTTTGCAACTGTAGCTGAAGAACATCAAATTAAATTGTATTGGTCACTCAGTCATATTATGCTGGATTTCTTTAAATGAAAAATATGCAAGTGATACTTGAGTGTTGTTAACACCATGAATGCTCCTCAACTATCAAATGATGCGCTTATGAGAATTATAACAAGGTCAACATAGAAGCATTGATTTCAGGCTACGTGCAAAAAGGGCAAGAACAAGAACTCAAAAGGTCCAGCAAATGTACTTACCGTTCGACCAAGGTTTTCTTGACCATCATCCGAGAAGAGAATCTTTAATGCAGTCCCCAGACCAAGAACCTGAAGCTTTCCCCATAATCGACACTTCTCGCATCCTACACAATCCATCAGTGCACTGCATTCCACAAATTGATTATTAAATTGATGGCAAGATATATCAACGGAAGCAAAGAGTAAATAAAATTAAATAAGTAAAATCATAATAAAAGGAATATAAGAAGTCTGACTGCTTTATAAGTAAAATCATAATAAAAGGAATATAAGAAGAGTCTGACTGCTTTCGGACCCTGAAAAGTTAAATTCAGCACTTGAGAAGTCCAGACAAACCCCCTCCCATCCATCAGGAGGTGGAAATTTGGAAAACGATGCTTCAGAAACGAGAAATCAAGATTCCAAAACACAAAATATGTTGAAAGGTAGAAACATATTACTGGCTTAAAACAGAGATGGGGTAAATTTGAACTAAAATACAACTATATATCCTTTCCCCATAAACTTTTGCAAACCTAATATAAAATATTTGAAAATAGAGAAAATTCTAAAATTGCTAACCATTCATTCAAAATAATTTGGCTACATAAAGCTGTTCGGAATGGAGTAAATCACACCAAAGCACTAAGTTATCAATGGATAATGGTAAGGCGTGCAATATGTCCAGCAGTTGTTATACGCAGTACCTGATGTTTCTGAATTGATGTTGAATTTTCTGTTTTAACTCAGGTCCACGTTGGCCTTTCCACAGCTTAGCCTCATCAAATGGAACTGGACATGCAGCTTGAAGTTCAGGGTTGTAAAGTAGCTGTTTTATCAAGGATTGTGTCTTAAGATCCTCAATAGGGTTACCAGTATCATACTCGGCCTGTTCCAGATAATCTGCAGCCTGAAGTGGTATTCAGTTGAAAGTTAAATCCAGTATTTCTAAATGATGAAATATTATGATTGATCATGTGAATTACTATAATTTTGAAGCTGGAGAATTTCCACTCACTTTTGTTACTGCTCGAAGGACAAAGAGAAATGTGAAGTACAGATTTCTGACCCGATCAGGGTATTTATGGACTCGGTCATACAACAAGCTAAGATTTTGTCCCCACTGAATAATTAGAGAGAGAGAAGTAAGTTAGACACTCTTATTGAGTAGTATTAGATTACAGAGTACTGTATTTAACATAGACGAAGTTTAGTGCATTAAAAGATCACTAACTTCAGTGTGCAAGCCACAAGGTCCATTTTTATCAAAAGAAAATTAATGAAACTTCACAGCAGCATAACATAAACCAAATAGCAGCCTATTTGAAATATTAAATAGGCAATGAAGTGCATAAATGATAAATCCTCAAAACTATAAATGTTTAATTCCAACAGAAATTAAACTACTGCTGAGAAGAGGAGCCTGAGATTTACCAAATTCATAGCTTCATCAAGTAGATAATCAGCAGCTATGTGTACTGAAATGGAGGAGTGAAGGCCTGATATCAATTTATACAAAATCTTTTCTTCCTGGCATAATTCTTCAGATGGATCTGCAGAAGAAAATTTTCTCAATAACAAGGGATGCAAATTAAGATAGCCAAGTCTGAGCAGCTCCATATAAACAGATAAACTTCAATGTGCCATAGGTCGTAGAGAAAACATGTCAACAATTTTCATTATCAGATTAAAGATATCTTTTTGTGAAAAGAAATGGAAGATATAGCATGACTAATCATAGTCTAATGCACATTATCCACTCTTAAAGTTACAAACAAGATAGATGATTGCTGGAAAAAAAAGATAAAAAATAAAAAAGTACAACATAAGAAGAAGTAGAGATTAAAAAAACAGAGTGGTAATTTTTACGGTCATTAGTCTGTGATACATTATATGATAAGAGGAAGAAAAGGTATTATCAAACTAACTAAACCTTAAAGGATTCTTATATTACTAGACAGGTTTAACCCTACATTATAAAAGTTCGCTGGTTCTGAGAATTTATGCCTCATTAAAGTAAGAGCTACAGTAACCCAACTACCACAATTCACTGCTTAAGGGATTGGGACAAGCATTACGGGCCCAAATGGTAAAAGCAAATATGAATAAGGGAAGTGTGCAGGAGGGGTGAGGTATATATGTGTTGTGTGCTTCATCATAACAGAATCATTGTGAGAGGAGTGGGGTATAAAATGGGAAACGGACTTGAAGTTAGTGAGGAAAATATTAATATTGGGAGACACTGAGTTGCTACAGTGCTCAGAACTTGTATCTCTGTTTCTGTTATATGCACTTTCATATTTTTCCTGGTTTATAATATGTGTGTTCCTATCAACCTCACAGTATTTGAAAAACAAAAGATGAAAAGAAAACTAGAGTTTAACTACATAAGCTTTTAGAAGATGACTTACATTTGGGGCAGTTTTCGGAGTAGACAGCATCCCATATCCTTCTCGCAGATGGACCAGTGTAACCAGTGTACCTTTCGGGATTCAATTGGAGATTCACATATGTCATCTCATCTACAAATATAAACATATTTCAGTGAGATGCTTGTTTTCCAGAAAGAAGTTCAGAATAAAATTATTGAACTCTGATATGCTAACAACATAGAAAGTACTATGCAGTATGCAGGAATTCTATGTTGCCACATATCATACAATATTAAAAGACTTAATTTGAAGTGAATAATTATTACTACAATGACGTGGCACCTTGCTTTCTGATCGATCATTAAATTGAAAATTAAACATTAAGGGTGCGTTTAGTTTGCATTTTTATTTTTTGTTTTCATTTTCAGTGTTTTCTGTTTTCTGGATTTTGTGAAGGAAAAAGTGAAAATAGGACAAAATCCAGAAAACAGAAAACACTGAAAATGAAAAGAGAAAAAGAAAACGCAAACCAAACGCACTCTAAATATTTTGGGCCATGAGGTAGGTCAAACACAAACTATCAGCAAATTGGATCTCACCCAATTTGTTTATCAATACTACTCCAATGTTTCAGTATTGATATCTGATTTCATAGGAGCACCTAAAACTATGTCTGAAAAGAATTTACATGTAAATTAATATCTACAGTGGCTCACCATTGTCAGTCTCATCATCATTTGTCCAGGGATTGTCTATTTCAGTCCATCCTCTGAAAGCTTTACTATCTAATGTACGGTCAACAGCTGCCTCAGGTTTTCCTTCTTGACAAACAAGGTCATTTAGTGAAAGGCGACCAGGCTTCTTGAATGACTCGGGGAACTCATTTTCCGGACATTCACAAACACTACAATCTCGCAACCTACACATGCCATCATCGGGCCAAAATGGACAGTCACACCATAACTTGACCTGCAACAAATACCATCAAACAGTCTTTAGCACAGGAAAAACATAAAGGTTGATAACACAATATAACATGCGACGAAGTGGTTAGCATCAATAGCATGCCCACACTATGTGTATCATTAGAGGTATCTTTTAACTATTTGAGTACAATAGTTGCATAATATCATGAGTACCTCCTTGTTCTCAATAATAATCTTCCCAAACCAACATCACCCAATAACATGAATATTGTTTTCAAACTTGAGGATAGTAAATTCAATATTTTAGAATCCATTATGCAGGTAGCATAGTTTCAACTGAAGGCCAACAATAATGTAGAAGGATTTGCATGTGCTGCACATAGAATCAGAAGTTTCATGTCTCCCTAACAAGAGTTTCATGCCATTTCTTGAGTCATCTGGTTTCTTCAGCTCTGTTCAGCTGTATATCTTATTTTTAATTCCTAGCTCATACCTCAACACAACCTTTCCACTTGAAAAACCTACATGTAAGCCTAAAGCACTCTATAAAGTCAAATCATTTATTTGGAAAACTTAGATCAATAGAATTAAAACCAATGACTTCTTGCAGGTTCAAAGGCCAAGTAAGGTTATTGCCCTTGATGTATTTGTTATGTGTCGGACAAATTCAAAATCAATTAGACAAATGTTTATGCATCGTCCTATGGGTGCTTTCTGATGGAATTCCTTGTTTCTCATCTTTGGTGAGTGTTGGGTGTGCCTTGCAAGTTTAAAACCTTAGCTCAGTTTCTTTTTTTTTTAAATATTTGTTTTGTTTGCATCACACTAATCTTACGGTCCTGGCTACAGTATTTCGACCATGATAAAATTACAGCAGTTTTTATAGATGTGGTTCTCTCTGATTTCTACAAGAATTTGCACACAAAAAATACATAGTAAGACTAGAAGTTCCTCTTCCAACCTAAAGGTTTTGGATTTTATCATATTTTAATGTAACCAAGAGAATCAACACATCGAGGATTCGGATCTTAGTCAATAGGAAATTCAAGAAAAATGTATACAAGAAGTAACAACAAGCAAACCTTAAAATATCGAAAAAATGGAGTTTTCACAAGCTCTTGAAGGGATGGGTGTAACACTCCCTCATTAAGACGATTCACAGTTTCATAGTCACAACAACAATCCTCCACCATGCCACTATACTTTGGTTCACCCTGCGATGAAGAAAAAACAAAAATTAACCAATGACACTACTGAAACAAAATCAACTATAAGAAAGTTATCAAGTCACACAGCAGAGAAAAGCAATGTATGAAGAACATTTCTTCTATTAGGGGTTAGTGCAGGATTGAGAGTCTATCTAACAATGGAAATCAAAACAAGAATTTCGAAAGAAACTTCAAATGTGGGTTTAGAAAAGTGAAATTACCGGGGAACAGGGACATGCACTGAAGAGAGGAATTCTTGAAGAAGTTTTGGAAGACATGGTCACGGCAACAAAGACGCCGACAAGAGCAACCGCCACACAAACCCATCGCAAACCGCTATCCTTCTTCTTCTTCTTCTCAATTTCCTTCTTCACCATCACCCCCCTCGACCTACCTCAATGCACCCAGAAAAACAACCAGTGAGAGAATCGCGGGGTTTCTGGTGGAAATCAGAAACAATTTCCACCTGTTACAATGTGAGTTGGTCCAATAGAAAGAATGGCAATCGATCCGTTGAAAGTAAGAACCCTAAGATACCAAATTCAAAGCTTGTTTTTGCTTTACTACTAGTGTCTGTTTGTGTTGTGTGTGCATTTATTATGACGAAGAGTCGAAGAGGTAAGAAAACGGAGGTGTTAGTTGTGACGTGCGAATGTGATGGCAAGAATTGAAAACTGGGGCGCTGTTAATGGTGCCAAACGGTGGGCAGGAACATTCCAAGAAACACTGCAATTTACAAGTCAATTTCTTACACCGTTGGAAGTTGAAACACTGTGGGCCCCATGCGAGGCAAACTTGTTTGGGTCAAGGCTTTCTTGTTGGGGTAGAAACAGGCCCACAGGCCCAGAGACAATTCTATGAGAAGGAGACTACCTGTCTGCCCTCTCGTCCATAGCAATTAGATATTTTTTATTTACACAAAATATTGCACTATACTTTTCAAAGAGTTTAAGGGATTTGTTAAAAAAAGATTTTTTTTAATGAAAAAAAGATTTTTTTTTATTTTTTAATGTGTTTGGAAAATATTTAATAGTAAAAGTAAAAATACTAAAAAAATAAAAAATATCTTTTTGAGAAGCTGTAATTTACATCTTTTTTTAAAGATCTCTTTTCTTTAAAAAAAGATATTTTTCATGTAATAAATAAAAAAAGTATTTTTATATTGTTATACCTAAACATAATTGATAAATAAAAAGATCTTTTTGTATAAGATATCCAAATATAAAATTACTTTTACTTTTACATAAAATCTTTTAAAAAAAATAATTCGAAAAAAGATCTTTTCTTAAAAACTACCCAAACAAGTCATAATTTTAATATTTTGATAGTGTAATTTTACACTATTTTATAATTATATTTGTTTTCTAATAATTATTTATTTAATTAATAAAAAAATTATTTTTATTGATATAATATTATATAATTTAGTGACGTGTAAAATAATTTTACATTGAGAGTACACAAAAAAAATAACATAATTAACTTATAAATATTAGACTCTCATTTTTCATTTTTTGCAATATAATTATTTTGTATTAAAGTAGAACATTTCAGTTAATAGATGTATATTGTTATTGCATATTTAAATAATTTAAAAATATTTTTGTTAATAATGAAATTAAAAAATATTTTTATGAACAACAATGCATTTTTGCTGCCTAATAATGCCTTTCACTAAAAATTTTCATTTCCACTAAGAAAAAACAAAAAAGCAATAAAATAAAAAATCTATCGAGAGACACATACACTAAAAATCCGAAGCCGGCGCCAAGTTCACTCCCTGGAAATGGCTGGATAAGGTTGCTTCCGTCTTCTTCTTCTTCCTCCAATCTTCTTTCTCTTTCTCTCACAACGTGCACGGATAATAAGAGAGAGGAAGAGACACATTCACTGATAATTCACAAACCCTAACACGGTCCCAAATGGCCACGCTTCAAGCTTCTCTTCTCTCTAAACCTTCCCTCCCATTCCCATTCTCATCTTCATACCCTTCACTTCGCCGCAACACAATTCTCTCTTTCCACTCCCTCACCTCATCCCATCCCCACCTCACGCGCCTCCGCTCCCGCCTCCCCTGCACATTCCGCCCCGACAACAGCATTACCTCCTCTTCCGAACCCCAACCTCAATCCCAATTAACTAACTCCGAACCAGATTCCGCCGAACCTGATGCCGTTGACGCCGGCGAGGTTCCAAATTCAAATTCAACGGAGGAAAAGATTGCAGTTTCGGATTGGAATGAGTCAAGTTTGGAACTTAGTTCCGAGAGTGTAGTGTCTGGCAGCGAGAGTGAGGGGAAGGGTACGAATCTGAAGAAGAAGAAAGATGAGGAGGGTGTTGGTGTTGGTTCCAGGTTGCCATTTTTGGTGTTTCTTCTTGGAATATGGGTGAAAGTGAGAGAAGCGGTGAGAAGGGCATTTTCGGAATTTTTTGATTGGTGGCCGTTTTGGCGTCAGGAGAAGCGGCTGGCGAAGTTGATCGCCGAGGCCGAGGCGAACCCGCAGGATGCCGAGAAGCAGAGTGCTCTGTTTGTTGAGCTCAACAAGCACAGGTGTGTGACAGTGAAGTGTTGGAACCAAAAAAGAAAAAAGAATTGTTTACTGATTAATGAATAATGAATGAAAGAATGAATGCTTGGGGTTTGCATGCTGAATTTGTGCACTTTCTTGAGCCAAGCTTGTTTAGTTTTGACATTCCTGGGATCTTGGTGTTTATCTTTTATTTACTTGCTTGTTCAATTGATGATGATGTATATCATAATTTTACAGATAATATTGGAAAAAAGTGATAAAGAAAAGAATATATATATATATATATATATATATATATATGGGGAAGTTAAGTTGGGTATAGTGCCTAGTTCTTTGACTTGGAAGTTTTGTGTTTAAATTCATATATGGTTTCTTTATTTCCTTTTTTTGTTAGTTCAAATGCAGATATTTATAAGATTTTCATCTCTTTTTGTTTTTTGTTTTTTTTGTTTTCCTAGTCCTGAGTCTGTCATCAAGCGATTCGAACAAAGGGATTGTGCTGTAGACAGTAGAGGAGTCGCAGAATATCTTCGAGCTCTTGTAATGACTAATGCTATCACCGAATATCTTCCAGATGAGGAAATTGGAAAGCCTTCTAGTCTTCCTACTCTGGTAATTGCTTTCAGTAATTTATATTCTTGTTCTTTCTCTTTTTCTGTCTGTGTTTAATTCATGATGCCTCAATTTTTGTTAGTGGGTTTGGAAGAGTGCATGGCATCTAGTTTAGGGTCCATTAGTTAATATTAGTCTGTCTAGAGGAATTGTTCTCTTTTTCATGCTTGCAATTATCATTTAACATATTGAGATTGTGTCGGGTCATTCAAATTTCATCTGTGACTATTTTGATCATAATGCTCAAATGACGTTTGTTTCATGGTCCTGGCAAACTGCATTATCAGAAGGAAATTTCTTTCTTATTAAGTTGCAAGTTTCATGAAGGACTGCTTTTATCTTGTTTTTGTCTTTTGCATTGATTCATATGGTTCAAATTGATCTTTTTATTAACCAATCTGGTATTTTTCTGATTTGTTACCTTGTATGATCCTATTCTTATATGATGTACTTGATGACATTACTGATTATGTAAATTTGGATACTCCTATTATTAGTACTAGTGAAAGTGCCTATAAATTCATAATTTTAAAGAACAATACTAATTATTTTATTTAGAGTTAATTGTTTTATCACGTATATACCTCTCAATGACTCAATGTTAGTAAAAGGGGTATAACTGAACAAAAGTAACTATGATAAAAGTTTGTCTTAACACCTTCAATTGGTATTAGAGAAGTTAGCCCTTAATGTTAGTGAATATAATTGGGTAAAAGTATTGTGAACAATTTTTTCCCCCGACCCAGTTATTAGTATTGGAGATTATTTTCATTATGGACATGAAAATTTGGATTACTTAGTGATGAAATTATATGCTGGACAAGATAGAATAAGGAATAAATGCAGCAAGGAGAAAGTTGAGATAGAAATTATTGTGGAAAAACGATGGCAAAAACTTGCCTTAGATTGTTTGATCATGTGGTAGAAGGCATATTAAAACTCTCTTAATGAGAGTAGTTCAACTAGAGGATGTTCCAACAGCTACAAGTAGAGGGAGGCTAAGAAAAACTACAATGGCTTTACCTTAGGAAATCGTCATGTCGTTTGATCCATGGAACCAAGTAGTAGAACAGGGTCGTCTTGTCAATGTCTAAAATGAAATCTTCAAGTTGTATTTATTTCTTTATTTTTTTTATTTCTTATTTATGATAGGACAAAGAAATTTTATTGGAAAAGAAGATAATATACAGAAGAGGATGAGGCATCCTCACATATGCAAAAAATATAGCTAACCCATAATTCCATAAAGGGATAACCTGTGTAACAAAAGCATGACCAGTCCCTTTGAATATAAGTTAGAGAAACTCTGTGATACATACCATGTGTTAAGCGCCAAACGAATGCCAAAATAGTAATCCTACCTCAAATGAAATCACTAGTTGAAAGGAATAGTTAAAAACCTCCAAAATATCTACCAAGCCTTTTCTGGTCTGAAATGGTCTGAAATATGTCCTTTTCCTTTTTCTCATTAAATTCATGATGGGTTTTATAATGGATCCTAAAAGATAATTCTTACAGTGCTATTCTTTTTAATCTCTTCTTATTTAATGTGACCCTTGTGCTCCTGGCGCTCTTGTTATTTGAAAATAATATTTTGAATTTTGAAAATTTCCCTGTGCCAAGATGAACTTTAAGGTGATTATAATAACAGCCTCATAGTTTACTTGTATTATAGTGTGGGCAACTAAATGGTCAACATTTTTCTTTTCAGTTGCAAGAGTTAAAGCAGCGTGCATCAGGCAATGTAGATGAGACTTTTCTTAGCCCTGGAATATCTGAGAAGCAGCCATTACATGTGATAATGGTAAAGTTTATTGCAAAAGATGTTATTGTATGCTTTGCACATTTAGTGATTAACGTCTTAGTATTATTGAAATAGGTGTGCTTTGTTTTACATCTTAATAAATTTAATTTTCTTAGTATTATTCTATTTTAGCCTTAGAACAACGGTTGAGTTGTCTTTGTATGACTTCAAAGTCACGGTTTCATGTCGTGGAATCAGCCACCGATGCTTGGGCACAAGGCTGCCTTATTCTATGTTTTTCTAATAAGTCATAATTTCAGATTCTATAAAATAGTCAAAAACTGCTTTTAGTATATTATGTTCCTAATCTATCTTCTTGAGGAAAAATCCTTAAAAAATGCATTATTCACTCATAGTTAATCACTCTCCTTACTGACTTTGATTCTTTGTTCATTCTTGGAATCTCTCATAGTTGTTTTATTTTTTTTTAGGTTGATCCAAAAACTTCAAACAAATCACGTTTTGCTCAAGAGCTCATTTCGACTATTTTGTTTACTGTTGCAGTGGGATTGGTCTGGTATGAGCCTTTACTTTCTTTCTCTCCATCTATGTGCGTGTGTAGCATATAGCATGAACTCTCGTGTAGATTACTTATATTACGGCTTTATTTCTCTTCAGGTTTATGGGTGCTGCTGCACTTCAAAAATACATAGGAAGCTTGGGTGGCATTGGAACATCAGGTGTTGGGTCAAGTTCTTCCTATGCCCCAAAGGAGCTAAACAAAGAAGTTACGCCTGAAAAGGTTAACTTGTTAATCTTTTCTAACTAAAATAGATTTCTATTGAATTTTTTAAAATAGCTAATTTGCTTAATTCTATATATAAGGGCCTGGCATCTGAGATAGAACAAATTCACACACACAACAGAATTGAAGCAAACAGTGGGTGAATCCAGGTGATTGCACCCCTGAAGTAGTATTATTGAATGAGAAAAAGTGCAGAAATACAAGAACAGTAAGATAGATTGGCTGAGAGTTGGACAGCCAGCCTCTCTCCTAAGCCTAGCCTGATCTATTCCTTTCTTTTTCCATTCCCTCTCACTGCTTCCCACAACCCTTTATAGTTCCTACCTCCCTCTCATAACAGAATGCTCACTCTCTCACTCACTTTGCAGCTAGACAAGTTAGTTACAGCTAAACAATTGTGCTGTTATTGAGTATTTTGGATGAGACCATTGTAAATGCAATATATATATATAAGTAGGATGATGTGTTTTGCACTGGTAATGAGGAGGGAGGTCTACTGTTGCAGTTTTTTAATACGAACAAATGATTCATTTTGAATTTCCTTATTTGTTGCATAGGTAATGTCTATTGCATGCTGAAAATATCACTAAATCAGAAATTTGGTGGTACTCATGATCTTTTGGTTTAATCCCCCCCTAAAATTAATCTTCCAGAATGTCAAGACATTCAAGGATGTGAAAGGTTGTGATGATGCAAAGCAAGAACTTGAGGAGGTTGTGGAGTACTTAAAAAATCCCACCAAGTTTACACGCCTTGGAGGAAAGCTGCCTAAGGTCTGAGGATTCTTTTTAATCTTTTCACGTGATAGCTTTTGATTACAATTCAGTTTCTAGTTCAAACTTATTTGATTGTTGTTTCTTAGTCAGCACACCTACGTATCCACCCTTGTTTTCTAGTTGATAGGACCCTATGTAAATTGTTCTGTTCCTCAGATGCCTTGGAAGGAAAGCTTCCTTGGTCTGGAGAATTTCTTTCTATTATTTTGTGTCTTTATATTGGTTTCTACCTGAGGCCTTTTCTTCGTATTTCATCTTGTAGTTTAAATTCACATGATTCTTGTTTCTTAATCAGCAGAACTATGTTTCCAGTTCCACCCATGCTTTTTGGTTAACAGGGTATTTAATCCCTCTTTTTATACAATTTGTGTTTCACACAATAACATGCATATATTTGTTTGGTCATCATAATATTATTGAATTCTTCTTATTTGTTTTCATGTCATCTTATGCCGAGTAATATGCTTGTCTGATGGTAAAATCATGTTTTCTAGAGTTCATTATTTGTTATTTGCATATCTCTAGTTTATCAAGTGCCAGAGCCTCAGCTTTCCTTTTTTTTTCAGGGTATTCTCTTGACAGGGGCACCAGGAACCGGAAAAACTCTTCTTGCCAAGGTTATTTACTTTCTGTTGACATATTTTATTATAGCTTTTAATCCATGTGCTTCTGGTATTTATTTTTAATTCTTGATGTGCCATGTTGTTATTGTTATGTGTTTAGGAAGTTCTTGGCAGGATATATCTGGACATTGGTTCTTGTATCTCAATTTGATAATTCTTACTTCTGATAGTGTTTGCTTTATCTGGGACCTTGAAGGCTATAGCTGGAGAAGCCGGTGTGCCGTTTTTCTATCGGGCAGGGTCTGAATTTGAGGAGATGTAAGTCTTCTTTTGTTTCTATAATCTATATTTATGTCTTAAGTTTGAGCATTTAACACATTATATATTGTCTTGAGATTGGAGACATGATACTGGAATATAATGAGCTAACATTATATATTCGTCTAGTATATGATGCCTAAACAATATCGCCGTTGAGAGATTGGAAAGACTATGCTACATAGATAGCTTTACTTTTGATTGGTATTTGCTCTTGCAAGGGGATCTATTGCCCTCCGTCTTGTATTATTCTTCTTTCCTCGTAAGTCTATTCTGCTTTTATTCAAATAAATTAAAAGGCTGGGAGAGTAGACAGATGTAACTGTAGGAATAGTAAAAAGCTAAAACTGCATGGTGATTCATCTATTGTTATATGAAAAACATTTAGTATGTATGATTTTCTGCTGGTTGTGATGAAATTAGTTTAAATGTCAGAAATGTCCTCTATTTTTCATGTGTTATCTTAATAACAATACAAAGTGTAATCTTTATTCCTTTTGACAATTGCAATTTGTAATAGTACGTCTGGAGATATATTACAGCCATATGTTATCACATTAAGGCATGTTGTGAAATGATAGCTAGGCTTGATAATTTTGGTATCACTTCTCAGGTTTGTTGGAGTTGGTGCTCGACGTGTAAGATCTTTGTTTCAAGCAGCTAAGAAAAAGGTTTGTTATGATCAACATTCTCGTAGAATTTTATGTTGCTTTGGTTTACTTTGTAGCAGGTCCTTTTGTTCTGAATGTGGAATACTTGGTCTTATATTTATGTAGGCTCCTTGTATCATTTTCATTGATGAAATTGATGCTGTTGGATCAACAAGGAAACAGTGGGAGGGTCATACTAAGAAGACATTGCATCAGTTACTTGTTGAAATGGATGGGTTTGAGCAGAATGAGGTATCCGGGAACAATTTCAAGTGTAAATGTTCCTCGTTGGTTTTGGCAAATTTATTAATAATTTTTATCTTCCAGGGAATAATATTAATGGCAGCAACAAACTTGCCTGATATTCTTGATCCAGCTTTAACAAGACCCGGTAGATTTGATCGCCATGTAAGTACTGTTATACCTTTTTACCACTTTTATTTCTCTCTTCACTAATAGTATTCTTTATCCAAACTAAAACTTCAAAAAATAAATTTCCAAAGAAACCTTACAATATACCACTACGAACTTGCTAGAGTTGCTCAATTATCATTGTTGTGTATTTGATGGATCCTAAACATAAGTTTCCTTCTGCAATGTGAACCTGTTCAATCCTTTTATCTAAGCCTGATCATGTTATAGGAACTTGTTGAACTATATCGAATTAGTGTGCTGGAGGTTTACATTACCTAACTGAATACATAAGGTAAGATGACTAACATATATTTCCAAATCCAGATTGTTGTACCAAATCCAGATGTACGTGGTCGGCAAGAAATATTGGAGCTCTACCTACAAGATAAACCTCTGGCTGATGATGTAGATGTTAAAGCGATAGCCCGTGGTACCCCAGGATTCAATGGGGCAGGTGAACTGTTATGAATTTTGTTTGACATATTTATTTCAAAATATCTTGAATCTTATCCCTCTTCAAGATCCTGTCAATGATGATCTCTGTTGTTATTTATTCCTTTAAATTAGATCTTGCAAACCTGGTAAACATTGCTGCCATTAAAGCTGCGGTTGAAGGTGCAGAGAAACTAACAGCTGGACAATTGGAATTTGCAAAAGACAGAATAATCATGGGTACAGAGAGGAAAACAATGTTTATATCAGATGAGTCTAAAAAGGTATGTGTATATGCTTGGAATATGATTTACCACATCAAATTATGTATTTATGATCATAGTGAACAACAGCTTTTGAAGCCAATCTCCTTAAGTATTGATGTACAGTTCCAGTTCATATCTAACTTTTGCCATTGGATGATATTCAGATTCACAAGTGAAGGAAACACTTCTCTTGTACTTCTTGTAGGTGGTTTTTTTTTTTATTTTTTTGTGGGATAGAGAGAAAGTATATTAGGAGTGAAGAAAATAAGCACAATACATCCTCACATACAGTAGACAGAGCTAAGACTTGTAATGATACACCATGTAACAAACTAACAATGCATGCTGATCCCTTTGAAATTTGAATAGCAGCTAATGGACCACCATCAGACAGACTACCGGCCATGCCATCCTAGCTTGCTTTCCATAGTGTTGCAGTTCAAGAAAGTACTGCAGAATAGTATGGAGGAACTTGGATGTGATATGTTACAAGTTACAAGTAAATGTGGAAATTATGATCCTGTGTTTGAAGTGTGGATCTGGTGGGACTTGCTTTTAGTTCTAGTAGTTGGAATGTCTGCCAATTATCACGACTGAAGATTTCTATAATTGATAGTGGGCATAATGATTCGAGATAAAAACATAGCTACAGGTCTAAACTTGCTTTGACAAGTAGCACTCTGCAAACGGCACACAATGCCATTGATATTCACAGGAAAATAGATGCGACTATTTATGAGGCAATAATAATGTGTTTGAGCCGTTTTGTTAGACACTCCCATGATATATGAACCTGATGTACCAAGTCACGTTGCTTTCCAATTTTCATAAGAGTCTAATATTGTGTATAATAATATTTCACCTCTTATAGAAAATTTTCAAATAATGTAAAAAACATTGTTTATAGAATAATAGCTTTAGTTTACAGTTATTCAGTTAATCAAATATTAATATTATAGTTGTTTGCTTATGTATGGCACTGTTATTCCTGAATTTCAGCTCACTGCTTATCATGAGAGTGGCCATGCAATCGTCGCCCTTAACACTGATGGTGCACATCCTATCCACAAGGCAACAATCATGCCCCGCGGCTCTGCTTTAGGGATGGTTACACAGCTTCCATCAAGTGATGAGACATCAATTAGCAAGAAACAGTTGCTAGCTCGCCTTGATGTATGTATGGGAGGAAGAGTTGCAGAAGAGCTTATATTTGGTCATGATTATGTCACAACTGGAGCAAGTAGTGATCTTCACACAGCTACTGAACTTGCCCAATATATGGTAATTTTCAGCTTCCCATTCAAGTGATGTCTCTGGCTATATGTCTCTGTTTCATAGGCTGGTATATATTGGTTACAGAGGGACTTTAGAGTTGTGTCCTTTTAACTGCTTGTACATTCCTTTCAGTGATGGTCAATTGTTACTTTGGAAGTTGGATAACTACTTGTAACACAAAGAAAGACCTTTCCTCTCACTAAAAATGAGTGATTGGATGCTTCTGTTTCTTTTGTTTGTTGTTTTAACTAAATCCAAATCAAATGTGCTTATTATCCATTTTTACATCCTTCTCTGCAACAGGTTTCAAATTGTGGGATGAGTGATGCAATTGGACCAATTCATATAAAAGAGCGGCCAAGTTCTGAAATGCAGTCGCGTATAGATGCAGAGGCAAGTGTTATGAATCTACTATCTATCTATCGTCTAAACCATTTTGACTTTGAAATATTGTTTCATTTCTTAAATGAAAAAACCACAATGCTTAAATTTACTTGTTCTGCAGGTTGTAAAACTTCTTAGAGAAGCATATGATCGTGTGAAAGCCCTTTTGCGGAAGGTTTGTCAAGTTGATTTTGTTGTATCTTTTATATGTTAAGATGATGAAGGAAAGAAATTACGAAGTTTAGCAGATCAAGAATCCTCTTCAATGTAAGAGTAAAAGTGTATAACACAAGGCCACAGGGCCAAAGGAAGACATCAATAAAACTTCATGGAATTAGATTTATATACTAATAAAATGTCTGGCTGTATGAGCATGGCTATATGTTGATGAATAAAAAAATGTGGTCAACCTTATACAGCATATGGTATATGCTGGTCGCTGGTGCTAATAACTTTGTTATTTCTTCAGCATGAGAAGGCGTTGCATGCGCTGGCAAATGCATTACTCGAGTACGAGACACTGACTTCAGAAGAAATCCGGCGAATACTTCTACCATACCAGGAAGGAAGACTATCAGAACAACAGGAACAAGAAGCAGCAGAAGGGGACCTTGTACTGGTGTAATCTTTCTCTCCACTTCCTGTCTGTTACTTCTAACAACAATAGGGGAAGTTCTGTACAGTATACCTAGAATCCATACAGGTATTTTTTATAATCCAATTTCTGCAGTGTCCCCCTTCATTGTGCATGTTATGATTATCATAAGATGCTTATAGGAAGTAATTTATACATCTTTGGTTATCTCTGAAGCAACTAGTCGTCCGTCCTGCTCACAATGACAATTTCCTTCTGTTGCTGAGAGCAATATTTTTTAGAGAGAACTATGTATTTGTAGAAATATGTTTATTGAACATATTAAGATTTGTGTTAATTAGTCTGCACATTCATTTCCTTATCTAATTGTTTATTATGAGACCCAAAGTGTAATTTTGGCAAGGTTAATTTGTCAATTAAATGGATATGATAGACAAATAAAATCAAGTGATCTATGCATTTTCTGAATTGAATTAAAAATGTTTCAGATGTTCAATTGTTGTTCTCTAATTCAATTTGCTACATGCTCAATACTGTGTCCAGAGCTGGAAGCGAGTTAAGCCAGCTCGAGTTCAACTCGTTAATAGTTCGATAAACTGAGCTCGAGCCTGGAATTGAGTTCATAAATTAAATGAGTCGAGTTTGAGCTTGAATAAGCTCAACTTATTAACTCGTAAGCTGACTAGATTATATATATATATATATATATATATATATATAGGACATAAATTAAAAATTTATAATTAATAGAGACACAATATATAAGTTAGAATTTAATGATATAGAATTATAGATTATGTTCCTGTTATTTAAGCCAACTCGATGAGGTTACGGTGAGCCAAGTTTGAGTTTAAGAAATAGGCTCGATTGTTAATGAGTTGAGTCATGAGCCAAGCTCAATTTTTGTGAGCCAAGTTTGAGTTTGGTCTAGCTTGGCTTACTTCCAGCCTTAACTGCGTCAGGGGAAAACTAATTGATAATTAACGGATTGTTTGTCAATTGGGATTTTAGAGGAGATAAAGAATGATTTGTGATACAAAAATTCAAAATTTAATTCTAAACCTTCTTTCGTCTTTATTTTCTTCCAAAACCCAAACTCAAAAATTCTAAAGTGGCTTCGGAATATACCATCTTGAAAATTTTATCATATTGGTCAAGTGGTGATGGAGTTTAGATTTGCGATTGATTATTCGTTGGCCTGTCAAATTGGGAGATATCATGGCCAACCAAAAAGAAAAAGTATAGTATATATTTTGATCAAATTATATTTAGAAATTTTATAATTTTTTATACCATTGTTGATTATAATGGCATACTTAAGAGAGACACAAAAATAGTTTATGGTAATTTTCTTCCAATACGACAGAACAAAATATTAATATATATACTAGTGTTAATGTATAAGTTTACAGTTTAATTTGATATGATAAATTAAAAATAATATTTTATAATCATAAAATTTTTTAGTTTAGTATAACACTATCATTGTAATCATGTATCTCAAGTCTAAATCGAAAATGATATATGAAAATAAATAGTTGCTAGAATTGGAGTGACAATATTTAGTTACTTTTAATTAATTAAGCTAAATAAATGGGAAATAACGTTAGGCTAATGTTAATTAAGCTTGTAAATCAAATTTTAATTTTATATATAATAAAAATAGATAATATATGTAAAAAATTAATCATCCATACAAAAATACAAATAGCTTTATATTTATATAATTATATTCAAATTTTATGTTCAATATAATTAATTTAGAATTACATTTATAATCAAATACTATAAAAAATATAGTCGAACCCATTCATTTTTATAATAAAACTTAACATTATTGAAAACAATATTATTTTATTCTCCAACAGCCTAAAATAAAAATCCTCAACTTATTTTATTTTCCTTGTTTTACTTTACTTTCTAGTTTCTACTTCCTTTTTATTATGTATCTTACTATCTTTCATTCTTTCCCTTTCGTCCAAACAAAGTCTATACCTTTTGTCATGGGAAAGACATTTCCGCAAACGGACAAACAGAAGGTTAGTTTGTAATAAACAGCACCAAGCGGGGGCCATTTATTGATACAACCATTTATTTTTTAAAAAACAAATTGATACATTTAAGAATTTAATTTTAATATAGTATAAAATATTTTATATAATTATATCGTTTTTTAGATAATTATTTAGTCAATATAAAAAATAATTATTTTAATTAATATAATATTACGTAATTAGGTAAAACTATTTATAACCACCATGCATCATATTAAATTCTACATTTAATACCAATAAACATTTAAATTTGTTTACTCTATTTAATGTTTACAAAATACGAAAAAGCGAGTCGGCACGCAGCACTGCAGCAGGCACTAATCAGAAATGATATTAAACAAAGAATTTTATTACATATTTTTTTAGTTTGGGATAATATAAAAGGGTTCGTCATCCATGGCGGTGACTCTGATTCTCACACGCATCTTATTTCTCTGCTAAAATCAAACCCCCCTGAAAAAACAAAATTCCTCGAAGCACCCTCGCCGGACGTCGACCACAACTTGGCGGCGCAGATTCAAACCGGAACCGCGGGCTGATGGCGTTGGCGGTTGAGATTAGAAGCTGAAGAAACGGTGCGTTTTGGTGTTGGCGGCGTATTCGTAGAAAGGGTTTAGGAAGTGAAAAAAAAATGAACGGGAATAGAGGATTGAGCAGTTTGGAGATGGAATACATTCGAAGGCACCATAACCATGAGCCTGGAGAGAATCAGTGCAGCTCCGTTCTCGTTAAGCATATCAAAGCACCGCTTCATCAGGTCTTTACTTTTTTCTTTTCTTTTCTTTTTGTGTTTTTATTATTCTGTGTGTATGTGGTTGAGTTTATTTGACGAGGTTAGATTTTGGATGGTCTTTTAACTGTTTATGGCTTAAATTTTTGCATGCATCATTGTGGTCGAATTAGAAGATACTTTTTAGTTAAAACCACGAGGACTTGGTATAGTGGTTATCTCATTTGGTCCCTTGATTAGTGGTGGGGTGTTCGATCCCCCCACTCTTGTGAATCGAGATCATTCCATGCCGAGGGGATTAGTTGATTTGCGCAGCCGGGGGTTGTGAGAAATAAGTAGAGAAAACCGAGATTAAATACATAAAACATGAAATTGTAGCAAGATTTAAATCGTAAAGTCAGTCGGTTTAGTAAAAATTTTGTAAAATCGATTAACTCATTTAAAATCGTAATATTGTATTAAATTGAGATTCTAGCTACTATGGTTCTTTGATGCTTAGGTGGTTTGGTTAACAGCAGTTGAAATTGAACTTCTTTGGGGTGTTTTTCGGTTATGGACTTATGGTTGACTTACTTCTCATTAACATTTGATCTGCCACATAAATGTTGGATAAATATGCCATTCTTTTCAAGTGTTTTTTTAACTAATTTTCTACATTGAGATGTATCTGGAGTTCTGGACATGGTTCCGTCTGGATACAATGATTTGTCGATGTAGCATCTTAGTAAAAGCGACATTTAGTTGACACAGAAACAGTGAAAGAAAGAAAACAGAGTAGCTATTTGAGATCTTCTTCGTCATCGTGGTAGAGTAGCTATGGTTTGAATTAATTCATGTGCTTCTTTCTTTATTTCAAGTACCAACAGGAGTACGGATTCCTAGTTGTTCCAACACATTGCGATTCAAACTTTTGTGTATTGAGTGGAATGTATGATTTTTTGTTTTTTATCTTTTATGGGATAACCAGTGACACACCCCTTAGGTTGAAGCCCCATTTGGAATTAGTTAGCTATTAGGGGTTGCTAGGAGTTAGTTACTTGATTTATACTATGAATTAGCTCTTTTTTTATCTCTTGTATTTGATAAGATTAGAATTGAACAATCAAATTATCAACTCATTTGAATTCCTACTAGAGTTAGCAACCGACTAGAAAAGGTTCTATAAAGCCAAAGAGGCGAGGGGTGGTGGTTGGGGTGTAGGGAGTGGAGACACGGGTCCAGGGCTGGGGTTGTTTCATTATCTAACCTTATTGTGAGGTTACAAATTGAAACCTTTTTTCCCTCCTCTTCTATTTTGTCTTCTTTGCTAGTATGCAGTTTTATCGTGTTCCAATGATTCTTACAAATTGGTGCATCTTGACTATACTTTCATTTTTGGCAAAAGCTACTGTGATTGAGACTGTTCCAATGATTCTGCCCTGATGGCACTCATTTTGTCGTCATGAAATTTTGTTTATTTGTTATGCATAGACTTGCTTTCTCTAGGTATGGTCATTGGTGAGGAGGTTTGATCAGCCACAGAAGTACAAGCCATTCATCAGCAGATGTGTTGTAAGAGGAAACCTTGAGATTGGAAGTGTGAGGGAAGTTAATGTTAAGTCAGGACTTCCTGCCACTACAAGCACAGAAAGATTAGAGCTTCTTGATGACAATGAGCATGTCCTCAGCATCAGGATTCTTGGTGGTGATCATAGACTTAGGGTATGAATATATCATTATAAGAAATTGGCATTTTCTTGTTTCCTTTTTCCTTAAGATTTTGCACTTTTGTGTGTATTACTATGTGAGCTTATTCTACTGAGAAACTGTTTGTCTCCCTTAAAATTTTTTTCTTTCGCTGCAATTCGATTTATATTTTATGTTCAATATCTAGGTAGATTTGCAAATGTGTGTATATTTGCGAGGTTGTCATAGGAAGGGATGACGTTGGGGGGAGGAGGAGGGGAAAGGGGGGGGGGGTTGAGTAAAATATTGTTTCTTTGTAAATTTGTCTTGATTGCCTATGGCCATTTTCTTCAATGGAGTTTTCTGTGATGGTGATTTTTCACCTCAAAACATGTTGGAATAACCAGGCTTCTTTTGAATCAATTTATATTTCAAGTGATGCTTTCATGAATAAACAACAGAGAATGGCTGTTGTGGTTCTTTGAAATCGCAGTTTTACTGTAAATTTTGGTTAGGACAATGAAGTTCTTAGTAAATTCCTTGGTTGCTGGTTCGAGCTTCTATCCTACATTTAATAATGTATATAGTATGCATGTTTCTACTGCTGTTGCTTAGGAAGTTAGCCAATTAGGTTTCTTGACAAACTAGAGTCGCGTGTGTTTCTTATTGATCATTCTAAGATGTTCTGCTTTATATCTTCCAGAACTACTCATCCATCATGTCGCTTCACCCAGAAGTTATTGATGGAAGGCCAGGTACACTAGTTATTGAATCTTTTGTGGTGGATGTACCCGAGGGAAATACCAAGGATGACACATGCTACTTTGTTGAAGCCTTAATTAAGTGCAATCTCAAATCACTTGCTGATGTATCGGAAGGGCTTGCTGTGCAAGACTGCACTGAACCGATTGATCGATCGAGATGATGAGTAGGAAGTTATGGAGAACTTGGCTGCCATGAATGAAGCTTCATGGGCTATCCTATACCGGAGGCTTAGGAGACAGACTGGCGATGATGTTGTTGCTTCCGATTTGTTATAGTGTAGCTGGGTTTGCTTGTTTGTTTTTCTTTTTTCTTTTTGTTTGGGCTTTTTTTTGTTTGCACCATTGGTTATGCTCCTTATATATATATGCTGGTTCTATGTTTATTAGTTAAAGAACAGAATGTTGGGGTGACTGAATACTGTGCTTTAACAGGTTCAAATGCTGGTGATTCTTGGAGAATGTTCTTTTTCTGTATATAGGTGGTGGTGAAAAATGGTTTGTAAAATTGTTTTGATTGGTCGGTTGTAGTTTCTAGCTGCAATAAAAATTAAGAATATAGAGTTAATATTCAATTTGACCCTGAAATTTGAGGTCGGGACTCAAATTGACCCCCTAAAATTATACTTGATTAATTCAGCTCCCAAAATTTATAATAGTAACTTGCGCTAGTTCTTGGGCTGATTTTTGTAAGTGGCATCTTGATTTTGCACGTAACTTGTTAAAATTCGGACTTCTTACTTAGATTCTGTGTGATTAAAATTTATTAGACCTCCAATAGATTTCACAACATTCTTGTGAAGACGATAATAATAAATTTAATAAAGTAACAACCAAGGTTTTGGAATTAGTAAATTTTGATCACATAGAATTTTGGTGAGAAATTTAAATTAATACGTTATTAATGGAGATTAGTTCAAGAGTTAATGTGAGTTATGACTGTTATTAATGGAGATTAGTTCAAGAGTTAATATGAGTTATGACTATAAATTTTAGGGTCTAATTTGAGTTTATTAAAATTTTAAGAGTTAAATTGAATTCAAGTTCAAATTTTAGGGTCAATTTGGGTATTATTTCAAAAATTTTATATATGGATCATAAATTTGTCATAGATACCTCTGCTCTTCAATGGTACAGCCGTATTGAGGGCTATCCCAGTAAAATTATTTTTTAACAGAGTATAGAAATGTTTATAATGAACTCCTGAGAAGGATGAGGAATATTGACAAAAATGTGAACGATTTTTAATGTCTATCATAAAACAAGCATGCTAGATAGAGTTTATGGACTTTAAAGAATCAGTCGTCAATTAACCATCTGTATAATGATTACATTCACATATTGTCTATATTAGAGTTTATTTTATAAATAATTTAATCATGATTTATAATTTATAATTACATTAGATTTACATTTGTAATTAAAATATGAATAGAAACTAAAAATGCAATTGTACTTGAATTTAGTATTCATGATAGTTTGATTATTCTGTTTAAAAAAATTGATTTAGTTTAAAAAGTTTGATTATTTAGCATATTAGAGTCTCAAATCATTATTTTGAAAAATGATTACTGAAAATTTGGCAGATAAAAGTTAATTTTGGCAACAGCTAGTCGGCCACAGTCATGATGTAGCTATTATGCAGAGTTGCATGAAATAGTTTGCCATCCTTGTTATCTTTTAAACTACGTTTTAAAGGAAATTCAAACTGAAAAGATAGAGACCAAATTAAGTCTATTTATTATATTTGGTATAAAATGTATTGAATTAAATTATATTCAAATATTATATTTTGTTTAAAATAAATTTAAAAATTGAGAGATATATTTAAAAATAAAAAAGTAAATAAGAATATTTTTAAAAAAAATATTAATAAAATTTTAGTCTTTAGTCCTAAAAGCAAATACTACATTAAAATTTAGAAGGTTGTAAAATAACGGTAGAAGAATTGTCAAAAAGAAAAGAAATAAAGTCAATTTTATAGTGTTTTTTTATTTTGATACCTAAATTATCTAAATTATTTTCTAAAGTAAAAAAATTAATATTTAAAATTCATTAAATAATAACTAATTATCTTTCTTGGCAAATTAGGCACTATGTTTAAGACATCTTAACAATTACCAAGAAATAAACTTTAGAGTATATGCCTAATACATCCATTGTCTTATATTAACTCTTTTTACTGTTAACAAAATATAAAAGTTTAAGTTGAATATTATATTATATTTAAAGGTATTCAGGCCTAATGTGGTTAAAATATCCTTCCAAGTTAAGACTGCATGCGAGACTCGAACCAAAATAAGTACATACTTGTTTAAAAGAAAGATCGATGAGTTTTGTGCAAAATCTGAAATTAGCACCAACCAGTCAATTGTCTTAAAAGGATTTTTTTTTTTTTTTAATTGGTCTCTCAATATGCGAAAATTAAGTTGGGTCATATATGCGTGCATCTATATTCTGCATTACGCCACCTATCATCCCATTTAAAAAATAGCAGATAATTTTATAAAGACACCTTTTGTATAAAGATGATATTATAAATAGTTAGATAATTTGATATATTTAACTGAACTTTTTAATAATTTACAGTATCATCTTCATATAAAATTATTTTCATAGAAATAACCACCTTAAAAAATAAATTGTCACCAATTCTAACATATATTTTTTTCCCCTCGTCTAGGTAAACATGAGATGAAAATTTAGGAATAAACAACTAAAAAGTACACCTGAAAAAGTTTCAAATGCGGATAAAAATAACAAGAAAGTTTTGAAATACAATTAGTCCTATAAAAACGATCAAATATGGGATATATAATACGAAAAAGGCCAAATAAAATTTTGATACAATTTTCATTAAACATGTTTAAAAAATAAAATTTTGTAATTTTATTTTTATGTAAATGGCCGACATAAAAAAATGGAACAAGGATTAAAATATTTTTTTTTCATTTGCATTTAAATTAAAAAGAATTATAAGAACCAACTAGTTATGAGGGTGGTTCAACTTAAGAGTAATATATTTTGTCTTGTAATTTATGGGCAAATTTGAGGCCCCAAAGAAGAAGAAATTAGTAATTTGATGTCCTTAATGATGAATGGAAGGACCCGTGGTATTTGGCAACCTGGTAGCACGCAGAAATGAAGTGAATAAAAGCAATGCTCTTGAAGGTTGTGAGTAAGGAACCATGTGAGCAGCTCCTCTTACAGTTGCAAAAGTCAACAAATTCCCATATTCTGTCACCCAACCTCCAACCTATATTCAACCCAACACCATCACAACAATCAAATCTTCTTTCATGCCCAAATACAAAACGTTTTTTCTACTCACTTTTTTTCCATAGCAAATGGACTGAGTCGAGTCAATATATGAGAAAGAGTAGATATGTTGTGAAAAGAGATGAGCGAAAAACAAGTGTGTGTTTTTTTGGTGACTGAAAAACAAGTGTGTTTAGTTTGCGTTTTTATTTTTAATATTTTCTGTTTTTGGGTTTTAGTGAAAGAAAAAGAAAAAATAGTTAAAAAAATAAAAATCATGTTTTCTCTTTTTTTTATCAAAATTCTAAAAACTAAAAACATAACAGAAAATGAAAATGCAAATTAAATGTACAGAGTTTTGGATTGCATTTGGTTAATGTCCCAAGGCAATAGGAGAAGGGGATACGGAGATAAATGACGCTTGATACTTTGATTGACAGGAATTTGACTTGTTACTTAAAGAGAAAGTATAAGAAATCAACTTTTAGTTAGTTAAAATTAACCAACTTTTCTTTAGGGTTTATAATTTATTGTTTAGAATTAAAGATTTAAAATTTAGAATTTAAAATAAACAAGACAATTTAAAAAAAATGTAACTGATATTAGCTGAAAAAAGTTAGTTCCTTGGCATTACTAATAAAATTACATTCCCAAAATGTCACTTTTTTCTTCTAATATTCCCATTTGACCTTTTTAAAATATTCTTATTTTAATTTCTGTCTAATATAATGAAACACAATATTTGTTTTGAGAAGGAGAGATTTGAATGCTAATAGAATAACATAGCTAACACTTAACTTCCACTAACTAACTTTGGCGCCATATGCATATGGCTTATGAAAAGCTTGAAACTGAAAAGGAAACAGCTTACATACCTGGCCTTTGTGGAACCAAGCTCCATAAGGAACTGTAACCTTCATGTGTAATTCGTGAGCTAGCTCACGAATTAGCGTTCGAGATCCCAACAACGGCACAACCGAATCTTGGTCGCCACTGTCATCATTTGACCATCAACAATTAGACCACAATTTTTTTTTTAACTAAAGATAGGAAGATTCAAACTCGCAATCTTTAAATGAGTATCAAGAGACTATGCCATTTGAGTTATAGCTCATTGGCGAACAATTAAACCACAATTAAAAAACAATAATCTCTACAATTTATAATAACAGTCAGAAAATTACATATTTATATATGTATAAGCATGTTTTTATTTTTCCAATAGAGAAATCAACTACCAAAACAATCAAACATTGCACATCAAAGTAATCAAACAGTTTTATAGTAGAATAATCAAACTTTTCACGAACACAAAAAATCAACCACCAAAAAATGCATGCATAACAAGAGCATTTTGAATTAAATCTACCTGAAAATCCATATTGGGATATGGTTTTGAACTATCCTTTTGAGAATTGGAAGGATGTTGATGTTACCATCAGTTTCGCTATAGTTTAGAACTCTGCACACATACACACACATCAAAAAGTGACTAGTGTTATATGTACATATGATAGAAGCACAAATACACAACTACTAGATAGATATAAAGATTGTTCTCTCATAAATAAGAATCATAGGCATATTCTATTGCTAGTACTAAATAATATTACTTCTCTTTCAAAAATACTATGTACGCACAAAAAATCAGTCACCAAATCAGCTACCATGTATTTGTATATAAATACATATGTTGTTTAATTTATTTTCAATATATATTTTGTATTTTTTGTGACTGATTTTTGGTGAATACAGAACACGTAGATAGTTGCTTTTCTCTTCTATTTGAGACAAGGAAATAAAGTTGTAGTTATGGTGAAGTATGTGTTACTCACTGACTACACATGGACCAGCTATAAGGAAGTTTGGTGCGATTTGCATGGAGGGCCTTCTGAACCTCAGGAAGGTTGAAGTAAAATCGCCTTTCGAAACTCATACAGACATCAACACCTACACTTATTTTCGTAGCCTGCGTTTGTGCACAGCCACGATTAGTTTAATATTAGAGATAAAATCATTCATATTTCTATCCAATAGTTTGCGCTTTCGAGAGAGAAAGTTCATAACATGCCTAAGAAAACTCTTTAGACCAAAAAGATGCACATTCAAGAAGATTATTCTATGAACTCATCAAAAATTAGACTATTATGATAGAGGCAGAAGAGAAGCATACCATTTTCTTCAATCTCAACTCTTGTTCCACAATGGATGGATAACAAACATCAAGAATCACATCATAGTTATTTATATAATCTCCCACTATACTATTCGCTTCGCGTATGGCGTTGGTGCATGAATGAGAAATATTGTGAGGATTTTCGTACACATAATCATCGAAGTCGCAGTCATTCATAATAGCAAGTCCAACTTCATCTGAAATCATTCCATGGGACCAAAAGTATTCGTATGTTGCTGGTATATCGCGATCAAGTCTTAGAAGTGGGTTTCCAATCTAACAAGCAAAAACCAATGCAAAAGTAAGATGAACAAAAACTTGTCCTGAAATTATGCCTAAAGAGTAAAGATGTATCAAATGAATTGAATCTTACAGCAACCCCTTTAATGTTGAATTTGAAACCAGTCGAACGAGCATTATGATCCAGTAGAGCATTAGTTAACTGTGGTATGTAGTGTCCTGTGGAAGATTATCAGATTTATCATGAGACTAAGGCAACAGGAAACCAGAAACAATATAAGAACACGAAAACTTGGAGGCATTAAAGTAATGCACATAGCCATCCTTTATCTCTAAGTTCTTATGAATACAATTATCTCATTTGTTAGACATATAACGATTCGTGTACCTTTGTTCGGGAGAGATGGTTTTACAATATGTATCAGAGCTTTTACGACCAAAAATTCTAGAACTCAATCCTTGTTACTCTATTTTTCTCAATAAAAATAAAATTTCAGCACAGGGCAAAAAATGAACTAGTGTATAATCCATGCTTCAAGCCGAAAGAGAGTCTCTTGCATTGCATGAGGGAATTGTATCCCTCTACCTAATAGCTTAAACTTTTAAAGAACTGCAAAGAAAATTTTAAGTGCTTTTATCAATTGAATAAAACAATATCCAGAACCTGCATAGCTTTCTCCTGTGAGGAACAGCTCTCTTGATCTGTATGATGGGAACTTCTCGTACCATTTCAGCATGAACAAATACATATCATTGGCTGCAAAATCAAGAAAACATGTGTACAAATGTATAATCAAAAACTAAACTTTTCAGCAAGTCCATTTGGATCAAGGACTTTAAAATTGTTAATCTCATACAATTTTTATCTTTTTCTAGCTTGTTATCATAAGGAGTACAAACACTCCATTGAGAAGCTAACACTAACACTGACACTCGACGAAATTCATCCACCACACGTGTCTCTCGTGTTCAGAACCTCTTTAGAAACGCCACAACACATATGACACAGTTCTAATCTTTAAATTAAAAATTTATTTCAAACAAGAGTATTAAGAATGTTAGACGAAATCGAAGAATTTGAAACAGGCAACTCCTTACCGGTGGACGCATCCCCAGCATTATAATCTGAAGTTGTATTTGAGTATGACCAACCAACTCCAGCAGGAGACTCCACAAACAGAAGGTTGGATGCTATGATTATCAAAAATTTAATATCACCAATCAATGTAGACAGAAAATCTCCATTATCATAAACTATGACACTACTTTTGTTCCTTATGTTGATACCTTTGTTCCATGACTTGGAATTTCTTCTTAGACCACGTCCATCTCCTTTAGGGAAAAAGGGTCCCAATTCAGTAAATGCACCTCCTCCAATGGAAGAACACCCTGGACCTGAACCCAAAAGGATGATGAAAACTTAGCTGAAATGGTTTCATGTATTATGCATAGTGTAAGAACACTCCTTAAGACATAATATACATAATTGCAAATACAATACTACAAGTATAACAACAATCAATTATGCTACGTGTACGCAAAAAATCAGCTACCAAATCAGTTACGCAACAATCTTTGGTTTTTTATATGTGGGGACTTGAAATCTAAGAAATGAATTAATGTAAAGTATTTGATATTCCAATCGACCATACCAAAAAAGAAAATCAAATTTTAATAATTAAAAAAGATAATACAAATGAATACATAAAACATTTCAACAAAAAATATTTATATGAATATATCTGTGTATAAGTTTTATGATGGAATAAGTTGGGACATGTTTGAATAAAGAAATAAAGAAATAATAAAAACTGTGTTTGGAGAAAGCTTTTGTCCTCAAGTGATTAACCAACGGGATCCGTGAAAGGTGCACAGAATGGAATCAAACAAGATATTTTATTCAACTCACAAGATAGATGGTTAGATACCACAAAACTAACTTAAACATATAGACAAATAAAATAAAATAAAATAAAAGAAAGTGAAGCAAAGAACACAGAAGAACATAAGACAAAAATAAGAAAAGAAAAAGAGAGGAGTAGCAATGCAACCTCCATTGAGCCAAAGAGTGAGGGGCTTATTGTGAGGATGAAAAGCAGCTTCAACAAAATAGTAGAAGAGGCTTCTTCCATGGTTGGAATCAATATCAACATAGCCAGCATATTGGTTGAAGTCAACTTTGGGTTGTCCAGGAAGGTTGACCACCAGATCCTCAGATGGGTACCCATTTCCTCCCAACACTCTCACTACCAAAATCAAGATCCCAACTAACCAACACCTGCTTCTGCTTCTACTTCTACTCATCTTCCAACAACCACCAATACTACCCTTACTTGAAACCTGCCCTTTATCCATTTCCCTCTCACTTTTTTATACTTGCTCTTCTTGCTGCTTCTTTCTCAAAATGAATATTTTTTCTTTTTTAGGTTGATTCCAAAATTAATATCTTTTGCTATGTTGATTCATCTAAAGAACTTGTCTAAATACATTAAGTTCTTGATAAGCTTAGAAAATAAAAAATACTTATTTCAAAAGAAAATATCAATATATATTAATGACTGAATTGTTATTTTGGCCTGTTAAAAAAAATAATTTTGATAAAATTATCCTTTTAAAAAATTACTTTTGCCTCTTCAGATATGATTTCAATTTGAAAAAATAATTTTTTTTTACAAGGACAAACTTATCTATGTATTATCTATTATATTATATTAAAATCAAATTTTTACGCTTAATAATATAGCTAAGGTAGTATATTTCACGGAGTATTTATTTATTTATTTTTAATTTATTAAATTCAAATAATTAAAATAAATTAATTATATAAATTAATTAATTTGATAAATTATTTTTTATTTATTTTTTTTAATTTAATACATTAAATTAATTATACTAATTATTTGTATCAACTAATAAATTTAATTAATTTTTTTAAAAATATTTTTATTTAAATTACTTTATTTATTAAAATGTATTAATTATAATTAATTAATTATTTAATTTTATTAGAATAAATATTAAATTTTATTTCTAATATAAAAATATAAAATTCTATTTGTTCTATTCTTATTTTATCATTATAAAAAATTATATATATTAAAAAAATTTATTTTTTACTAATTATTTTTTCATTAGATAGCTTTTCAGTAATACATTTTATTTTTTTTCTTTTTATAATGTAATATTTCTACTCTTTAATTTTTTGATAAACGATAAACCATAATTAAATGTTATTGTAATCTATTTTTTCTATTTTTTATTTTATTCTTATTTATTTAAATTTTTTATTATAAATTTTATTATTTTTATCTTTTATACGTTAATTTATTATAAATCTTTACAAGTCACATGTTGAGTCTTCTCAATATTAAAATTACGTTCCTTATGTACTTAATTTCATTGATTTATTAATCACGTGACAACAAATTTAGGACAATTTACCCAAATAAATAAATTGGGTGAAAGCTTTACTCAAAACACAAAATAGATATTTCTTACGTGATTGTATATTTTTACACTTCTATGTAAACCGTGGGAAGCTACCACGGTTTCTGATTTTAACATAAACCGTGGCAGCTAGCAACGGATTATGGGGTTTGTGGTTTGTTTGTAAACCGTGGCAAGCTCCAACGGTTTACAAAGAGAGAAAGCTAAGCATAAACCATGGCAAGCTCCCACGGTTTATGAAGGAGGAATTTTGATCATAAACCATTTATTTTTAGATGTTTGATTGCATCAATGTGGTATCATTTAGACTGCGCATGATAATTGTGACAGAATACATGTATATAATAGAAGCTCAAACCGCTTAAACTATCAAATACATAGCAGATAACATATTAGACAATTCTCAAACCTTTTTAACTATCAAATACGTGGCAAATAATAAATTACAGAAGTCTGAAATACATAAGGCTAAATAGCATGCGAAGAACAAAAACTAACATAGTTCCTACCGGACATGACAATATGACATAACTAATCAGAATTCTCAATGGTGTCACTGTCATCATCGTCGAACTGACCGAGCAGGTGACCTCCGGTGCCACACAATGGAGGATGCCTCACCCTCCTAGGTCTCTACTCTGCCGCTGGTCCTGATGGCTATGCGGGAACGGCGCTGAATGCTGAGGCTAGGGTCCCTCCTAATGGGATCCATGGGTCAATCGGAGATGCTGTAGGCTCGTTGAGGTCAACGGCCAACTGAGGAAGAACATCGTCAGTCTGTGGCTGGGGATCAGCAAACTGGGACTGGTCGTCAGGCATCTGTGGCCTATAATGGGTCCCATCATCATCCATGAGCATGTCTGCTATATCCCTATAGAACTCTGACTCAGTAACAGGATCATCGATGTCCATCCCAACAGCCACGGTGGTATACCCAGCAAACACATGTGGGGCGACATTCCCAAAGAGCTGAGAACTACTACCCACATCGTAGGTTGGCTGATCCATAGCTGAGGCTGAACCAACTACATCCTCACCAACACCATGCTGAGTGCTCTGATCATCAACGGAAGGTACTCTACCTCCAGCCCCTCCACGGCCGTCCCGCCCTGCCTGTCGTCTGTCTCTACGTCGAGGAACACGATAATCCACCGCATCTCCATGATCAGCTCTAGGGATGTCCTCCTCCAAACGGTCAGCCAGCTCTCGCCACTCTCGATCCGTGGTACGGGTGCCTATACGCCGACGCCGATCTACTCGCCTGTTATCTGGTCTGTCGTAAACGTGCAGTCTAGGAGGTGCCTGCGAGGACCCTCTATGACGAGCCTCCTCAGTCAACACAATCGGCCTAGGATCCTGAAATGCAACATCTGTGGATAGGAATCTGTGCGCCACACGGCACCACCACTCCAGGTAGTCTGATGATGGACCGGGATCAAGGACTCGATCGACCCAAATGACTGAATGAAGCCGGTTCTCCCAATACTGATGCCACTCCCGATAATACGTGGGGAACCACCTGTCCCCACCCCTACCATCATTCGCATGTAGTCAATCTATGTTCAGAGCTGGCTGAGGGAGATGCTGAAGATCGTCAAACTGCGGTAGAACCCGGTCGACCTGATGCTGGAGGTTGTGGTAGGCTTAGAGAAGGGGGGTTGAATCTATGCCTTCCTCTTAGGTTGCTGTTATTACCCTTTTAAAATAAATTTGCAATTCTGATTCTGTTTGAACTTAGCAGCGGAAATTTATGAGACAATTTATTTTTGTCTCATGAATATCAGAAAACAGAACACAGCAGAGAAGAGAAAAGCTAACACCAGCAAGTATCCTGGTTCGGTTGCCTTGTGCTATGAAACCTACATCCAGTCTCCTCCACAACTATGGAATAATTTCACTATAGTTAACAGTATTGCATACACCAATAACACAGGATTGACTCAATCCTTTCACACTCAAGTTCTAACCTAACTTGATATTGGCTATGCTAATACCTAACTATACCTCTTAGTGCTAACCCAACTAAGAAAGGGATACCTCACAGGTACAAGATACAAGACATAAACATACCTAAAGAAATCTGAAAATAACTCTAGGCTTTTCTCTCAAGTGTTTCACTCAACCTTTTTCCACTCATGGCTTTTACTTGAGTTTTCTCACAATGCCTTTTCTCACTAGAAATTACAGAATGATAAACATTGAAAAGTACATTACAATCAGTAAAACATGAAGGAGTTTGACTTCATCAACAGCCTCTTTGCTATGTGCAAAACCAGATTCGCAAAACCTCAGATGCAGTTCTTCAGTATTGGCCGAATGCTTCTTTGAAAGTAAGCATTATCCAAGTAGAGGAACTTCTTTACAGAACACTGTTCTCACACTCTGGTTTTCTCTCCTTACTCCTGAATGAACAGCAAGCTTCTTTTTATCTCCTTGCATGTTGCTTGGTTCTTCTTCCAAGGTCAACACCTTGAGCCTTGAGCTTCACCAACTTACCACGTCACTTTTCCAGTTAATCCCCAAATTAGAAATTTGAGTCTGACTTTTTCTTGCTTGACCGAAAGTCTCAGGGAAGCAAAGAAAATTATTTTCAATGGTGAACCCAGATCTGAACCCTTGAGATACTTCTTGGTCCCCAAGAAACAATCTTGACTATTGATGTACAGTAGTGGTGAACAGAGATTACTTTCTTCATTTATCCCAAATTGATTTTCAAGCTGTCTCCTTTTTACTTGACCAAAGACATTTGACACCATACACAGATGTTTCCAATGGTAAAACCCTATCTCAGCCATTGAAAACTAACTTGGTCCCCAAGATACACTTGTGACCGTGGATACACAGCAGATTAGAGCAAAAATCAACTTTCCCTTGTAACCCATTTTTGGAATGGCAAAGTGTTGGGAAGAAGAGAAGAAAATGAGATGCATGTAGAAGGAAATGAAAATCACCTTTAACTTCTGACCTCTTCTTGATATAGATTGATGATGGGTGATTAGACTTCTATCATTTGCTTAATCTTCTCTTTCTTGCTTCTTTAGTGAATAGCTTAGGGAAGAAGCTCTCTCTTTCTTTTTCTGAGTTCTGACCAAGAGGGGACAGGTTAACGTTGCTTTTGGGTGAGAGCAAGATGGAAGAGTTTGAATGAGAGAGGCAACGAGCTGGGCTTGGATCGAATCTTTTTCATTCAGCCCGTTGCCTTGTATTCTTTGTTTCTTTTGGGCTTCGTTTGCATTTTAGCCCACCAGCCTTATTTATATGTTTCTCTCATTCACTTGGGCTGCTGCTGCATTATATTTATTTTTGTCCTGCAACATATCATCACAAATAATCAGCAGCATATAATTATAAATAATTAATATTTAATTATTTATTTTGCCCAATAAAATAATGTTTGTCATCACTAATTAATTTAGTTAATTTTCTTAAATCAACAGATGCCACTCAATCGCAGCAAAATATATCAGGCTAGTGATGGCCGTCCATAACCTACGGTGCTCGTCAGCTAGTATCTCCGGGTGAATAACAGCACCAACCTCGGCAGAAGAATAAGGCTCCCACACAAACTGTATCGAAATAGTAAGGGTTTCGTCAGACCACGACACTTAACATAAACCACTGAAACTAAGAGCAATAACTAAATGACTCACATCGTGGACACGCAATCGATCCAAGGAAAGGCGTGCAGACACTAATCTTTGATCCCCTGGATCGTTCCTCGGCAGATACATTGCCCACCTACAATTTTAATTGAAATCATGTCATAACTAGAAATAACACATGATGTTGAACAACTTGTGAACCGAAAATAATAAACCGTACCTGCAGGCAAGAGAAAACCCAAATACATCAAACCCACTAGGCCTCAGCGTGGGAAACCTCCAGAAAATCCAAGACTGTAGAAACTGTAGCGGCCCGGCCAAGTTAACAATGTTTCTGTTCGTCCCACGACAAAGACATCTATACAACCAGGCCAGTGCAGCCGAACCCTAGCTATATCTGCCTAAGTCGTCCAACGATGCCAAATAAGGCAACCAACGAAGGTGGACCCAGTTTGCATTTTGTCCGCAAACAGCTGAGACGACAATAGCATCAGAATATAAGCACGGGCGTATATACGCACGGTCTCATCAGTAGCATCTGCTGGGAGAACCCAGAACCTCTCATGGAACCATGTGTAGCACACTGTTATCTTCTTTACTTTACTCTGCGGAGGTAACTCTCCAAACAACTCGCGGAACCACACCCATGCTGGTCTACCGTACTCCATCAGATTCTCAAACTCAGTCAGGCATCCGCTGACGGGCTCACCATCGATCGGCAAACCCAGCTGATATGCCACATCTTGCAAAGTAATACTGCACTCACCAAAGGGCATATGGAAGGTGTGCGTCTCAGGACGCCACCGCTCAATAAATGCGCTAAGGAGAGGCTCATCAACCTAGAACCACTGGCTGTTCAGCCTAGCCAAATGATACAAGCCCGCCGTCTCCAAGTAGGGTATAATCCGGTCGTGTAAGAGCATATTCTGTTGTCTCCTAATGCCGCTAATCACCCTAGCAGGCTGCAAAATGTGGGCAACAAAATCCCTCAACATACGACCATTACTAATAACATCAGACGTAATTTATAAAAAATTATTACAAGCCTCACATTGGTTTTATTAATTCACTAATTATAGCAATAACAGTGATTCTAATAATAAGCGGTCCAATACTAACAAAATCTAAGAGTAACAATAATAACTACCATTATCATAAAAGAGGACAACAATAATAATAATAATAACAATAAAACTACCAAAACTATGCACTCAGAATAACAACAAAAATTAAATGTAAATAAATAATTCTACTAACAATAACCATAATAATATCAATATTTATATAAATAGTAATAATAATAATAATAATAATAATAATAATAATAATAATAATAATAATAATAATAATAATAATAATAATAATAATAATAATAATAATAACTAACCTCGGCGTCGATGTATCCAACCACGTGAGCGACGCCATTTAGTCGGTACAAGCGATCTTCATCTTCCATGCTCCACCAACCAAATCTCTTTCCAACCTTCTTTATTTTCCACAGATTCTCTCAAACCAACAACCCCCAAATTTTGCTTTGTGTCACAAATGATCCGTGAGAAGTTTCAGCGGATTATGTATTTATAGACACTCACACGTAAACCGTGGTAACCCATAGCGGTTTACGTTCACTTCGCACTCTTCATAAACTATGGGAGCTTGCCACGGTTTATGCTTAGCTTTCTCTCTTTGTAAACCGTTGAAACTTGCCACGGTTTACACACAAACCACAAATCCCATAATCCGTTGCTAACTGCCACGATTTATGTTAAAATCAGAAACCGTGGTAGCTTCCCACGGTTTCCATAGAAGTGTGAAAATGCACAATCACGTAAGGGATATCTGTTTTTGTGTATTTGAGTAAAGCTTTTACCCCATTTATTTATTTGGGTAAATTGCCCACAAATTTAATTGTTACTAATTCATATCCAATAGTATGAAAATTATTAATTTCTTAATTTTTTTATTTATTTACAACGAATCAATAATATTTTAAAATGTGAATTGCTATGATAAGAAAATACCACTTTATAAGCACGGATAATTAGGCATTAAACACACCTCGTTTCATCATACAACAGTCACCAAACACTATACAAATATAGTTTTTGCCGTCTTTTATTGCAAAGATGAGATACACAAATTAATAAATTTTTTTATCTCAATATAGATAAATAAAAAATTATTTAAATAAAAAGCCCAAAATTTCATTCCAATTTTCATATTGAATTTAAAGATTTTATTTTTAATTTTTTATATTTATATCATTATATGTATTATATACTTCATATTAGTAGTTAGTGACATAACCATATATATACATGATTTTTACTATTTGTGTATCAAATATTAGAAATATTTTTTAAAAGTTATAATTTATTTTTTTTATCTACATATTCAACTTTTAATAATAATTTTTATTTATTTATAAATAGTTTATTTCCAATTTTAATATACATTTGATAAAAATTATTACATATTTTTAGGATTTTTTTAATTCTGTTTAATGTTTATTGTTTTTAATGGATTTTCGTGGTAGAGAATAATTAATGTTTATAATAGTCTAATAAAATGAGAAAATAAAAATACAAGATATTAATACTTTGGATTTTTTGAAATATGAATTTTAAAGTAAATATGATTATAAATCTTTATTTTGCTCATTTTTTCTATTATTTTATTATTTTGTTTATTAATGTTTTAAATTTTTTATTAAAAAACAATTTTATCAAAAAAAAATTAGATTAAAATAATAATTTATTATAAATTAATCTTATCTAGGACCCTCCTTCTTAGAAACTAGAAAGGTTAACTTTGTAACTATTTTTATTTTATCAATCTTGTTAGCTAGAACACTTGTTAAGAATATTATATATAAACTTTTTAGCATATTGAATAGTTAAAAGACATTGGAAGAATTAAAAATTTATTTGTTTACTCTTTTATGTGTTCTACTGTTTCAAAACAATTGTTAATTAATTGTTATTTTATTCTCAAGGTACAAAAGAATGAATGAATTAAGAAACTTTCTTAGGTGAAAAAAACTATAATTTAGACTTTGATGGACCAAACAATAAATAAAAAATTCAAAATATAGAGATTAATTGAATTTATACTCAAATCTTAATTTAGTCTTTGATATTTCAATTATTTTTATATAGTCCTCAATTTTTATAAATGTGCCTCACATTAGTCTCTGAGACGATTTTCAGTACGAAAACATTAATGGAGCACTGATATACATATAAAATCAGATGTCCCATTAAAACTTATAAAATAATGTAATTTTGGTTTTGACATTCAAATAGTTTAAAAACGGCGTCGTATCACTTATTTTATTAGGTAAAATTTTAATAAATACCACTTATGATGTTTTTGGGTTATCTAAATGCCAAAACTAAAATAACATCATTTTATAAAGTTTAGTGTGGCATCTGGCTGTCTACAACAGTGTTCTGTGAAGGTTTGTACGTTGAAAATTGTTTCAAGGACTAACATGAATTATATTTACAAAGTTTGAAAACTAAATAAAAGCAATTGAAATTTTAGGAACTAAATTAAAGTTCGCATATAAATTCAGGATCAAATTGAATATTATCTCATCAATTTGTAAATATTAAACTATAGTAATTAGAACAAATTTGAATATATAAGTTAACCTTATAGTCATCTAATATTATCCTTCTTGCAATAACCATTGCTTTTATATTGGTCTTTTTTTTTAGTCTATTATATATACTATTTTTTTATTATTGTTATAATTATTATTTCACTTCTTACTGTTGTTATTGTTTCTAGCTATTAGTGTCATTATTATGATATTATGGTTATTGTTATTATTATAATATCTCTATTATCATTATTATTGTTATAATTAGTATTAGTATTATTTTGATTATCAAAATTATTATTATTATTATTATTATTATTAATAATAATAATAATAATAATAATAATAATAATAATAATAATAGGTTGTGGACTTAATAATAATGACTCTAAAAAATCAAAATTAAAAACCGTAATTCTAAGTCCTAATTCAAAGACGTATATTTAATTTTTATAAAGAATTGTTATTTTATTAGAATATGATCATTATTTTTTTTATTTTGTATATCTATCTATTTAGCTAATATATTTAGAGCGGTTTTTAATTCAGATTTTAAAAAAATTAATTTTCTTCTTACAATTAGTATTTTGTTTCGAAATAAAATTAATTAATAATTTATTATTCAGTGTTACTTCATTCTTTATTTACGCGAGAATTAAAGCACAAAGAACTATTTACGGTGACGAAAATTGGTTTTATTGATCTATTCTAATCATTCAATTTTTCTTAAATAGTAACCTCATTTTTTCATTTGAAAAAAGGATAATACATTTGTAACTTCACGGTTATTATTAAAATAACAAATGAATTAAAAAAATATTTTTCTATTTTTTTTGGACATAGAATTTTTTTACTACTCTTTTTTTTTTACTGAAATTTTCTTTATTCTTAATTATAAATATATATTTCTTTTTTTTACTTGAATAAAAATATGCTTTTTTGTCAATGAATAAATATATACTTCAAACAACTACCATTTAATCATCCAATAAAAACAGAAAATTAAAAAAATAGATCAAATAATTTTTTTTTACAATAGTTTAAGCCAATAAAAATATAATTGAATACTTTCTGTTAAAAGGGCCTGTTATAAAAAAACGTCTACTAAAATCCAATAAACTTTTAATCCCATTTATCAATATTCTAATCTAACCAATATTAAATTTACTAGTTCAACTGAATCGCTCTATACCAGTTTACAATTACATTAATTTATAGATCACATGTAACAACAAACAATATTTTATATACGAAACCAACTTCCACCACACAATTAAAATATTTCTACGCAGTTCTTAAAAGACAAGATACAAGTTTCTCCACCATAGACATTCCCATGTATTAATAAGACAACTATCAAGTATCAACCATCATTTTATAGACAACTAGATAAGTATGGGTATCACTATCATTAATGATCGAATATTAACCTTAAGAGGCACGTGAGTCATGGGACGGCCGATGGCCCGTAATTTTGTAAGTATCACTATCAAATATTGTTTTTAGTTTGCATATTATTAATATTAAAGTGATCAATTAAATTTATTATTTCTGCTAATATTTAACTAATTTTAAATATTAAAAATTAAATATTAAACTTTAAATTTTAAATTTTAAATAATAAATTTTAATAAAATAAAAATAAAGTATTTATATCTAGATTCTAAATACTAAATCTAATAATAACAAACACAATAAAAGAAAAGTCTCTCGTATCAAGACATAGATCATGATCTAGTTCATTAATAAAGTCAGTGAATCTACGAGCTTAAACTATGTCCAACTTGAACTCCACAAATGGGTTTGATCCGACTTAAGGAATAAGTATGAATTTTTCTTTCCACTACTTCAATTATCACCATAAAAAGATAATCAATTTAACATGGTGGAACTTTTTACATAGTCAAGAAAAAAGGTATACGAGACATGTTCTACTTCAGGGCTTTTTGTATAGTAAATGCTTTATGAGTTAGCATTTTTTCTGTTAAAATTGCTTTTTAAATAGGTACTTTTAACAAAAGTATTTCAGGACTTTTAACGAACATATAGCGCTTTTCTTAAGTACGCTAACAAAATTTTCTCTTCATATAAGTTCTGAAACTATCTTAAATGATACTGAAAGAGATCTCTCAAAGAGGAAGACCTGGTACCTATGAGCACTAAAAAGAAAAAAGTGGACGAGATGAAAAACCAAGAACAAACAGAAGAAATAATGGAAGATGCTATTAATAATATTGTGGAGACAGAAACCAATCCTCTCTCCAATCCGACGAAGGCTCAGGAAGGAAATATTGGTGGAGGAAACATAAATCAAAAGACATCCTACTGAGATATGGTGATTGGCAATGGTTTTGACAATCTCGACCCAAAAGAAATAGTTGAAATGGTTGCAGAGGAGTACATGTCGAATCAAGACTCTTTGGAAGCCAGGAAAAATTTGGAGATTCCCTTCAATCCCAAACCAAGGATTGAAGTCACTTTGGAGGAGTATGATGACTGGTGTAGATCATGAAAGCTATCACTGATAGTGAAACCCCTTGGTAAAAGGCTCAATTTCCAAGCTATGGAGAGATGGGTTCTCAAAAAGTGGGTTAGGAAAGATGTGGTTCGAGTTATGGATCTTGAAGAGAACTTCTTCTTGATTCGTTTCTCTAACCAAGAAGGCTACTCGTATGCCCTCTTCGAGAGACCTTAGATGATAGCAGATCACTACCTCCTAGTATAGCATTGGAGACCCCTTTTCATGCCACAAGATATAGATATATGCAAAGTAGTTGTCTGGGTCAAAATTTCAAACCTTCCAACGAAACTCTACAATAAATACTTTCTCTAGAAGGTGGAAAAAGGCTTAGGTATAATGTTGAAGATTGATGAGCTTACGTCAATACATTCTAGAAGAAAATTCGCTCGTATATATGTGAAAATTGATCTAGAGAAGAAAATTGTACCTTCTTTTACGGCTCTGGAGAAAGGATTCAAGCTCAAATACGAAGGGCTCTATCAAATATGTTTTAAGTGTGGGCGATATGGACATAGGATGAAAAATGCCCAGAATTTGTGGGAAAAATGCTCAAACAAAGGTTTCAGACAGCCACGGACGGTGGCCAGATGCCAAACCACGGAGGAGGAGAAGACGAAAATAATGGTAACTTGATGGGATCACCAGAAAAGGAAACCCTTAATAATGGGAGGGAGGATATTATGGCGTAAAATCAGGGATTACAGGTTGAGACACAAGAATCAGCAGTAGAGGAAAGTAATAATTCTATTATTAATGAGGAAAAAAATAACAAACTCACAATTAATGAGAATCCTTTTGGACCGCGGATGCTGGTCAAACGAAATCCTAGAAGGAGTAAAATTGGAATGGAGAAATCTGCGAGAACAAAAAAGAAAAATTTTTATAGTTCCAAATTCCAAGTCTTATCAGAGAAAACTCTTGATGACAATAATGAGAGCATGCAAGAAAATATTACAGACAGAAATGGAAACAATCAGAATCCAATCAAGGCAAACGTGCAAGATCAAGAAAAATATGGCAACAATACTTACAAGTATAATCATAAACTGCAAGTCCAAAAGAGTCATCCAAAAAGTAAGACAGCCACCTCAAACTTGAAGGCGAAAGCCCATGACGTAGGAAAGAAAAAAAGTCCCAACTAAAATTAACACCAGAACAAATCAAGCATCACTTAAAACCATGAGAAGCCAAATAATTAGAACCAAAAAGATATCATGGAGCATACACATAATAAAGAAAAACAGAAAAACAGCCACCAAAATTACTCGAGAAGCTCTAGTTTACTCCAAAAAAAATTAGCCAAAGAACACAATAATAGAAGACACATCTCTTCCTCTGATATCACAGACCATGCCACAATGTCAATTATATCGAGATTCATAGGAGGACATGATACAGAACACGGACTCACGGAAACAACAGTGTAGCCAATAACCCAATCGATCCAGGAGACAAACAGCAGAGCTCCGGGTCAGAAGATATGGTCATCAAGGATCGGTATCAGGATAGAGATGAATCTCCCTCAAGCCCAAAGCCTATGGAGACTTGATTACCTGCGTCATCAGGAGAACTCTAAACTCTTTCTCTTTGTTTGTTGTAATGAATTTTATTATTTGAAATTGTAGAGGAACTGCTTCTAGAAGGTTTTCCATTATTATTAAAGATATGACTTATAGATACAATGCTAATTTCTTTGTGCTTTTAGAAACTCATGTATCAGGAAACAAGGCTGAAAATATTATTAAAAGACTAGGCTTTGACTCTTGATGCATCAGTGAAGCTGTCGATTTTGCTAATAGAAGGAGGCTTTGGAACTACTTGGAGAAATTGTGATACGTGCTTCAAATATTCGTGATATGAAGAGTTCAAGTGTTATTTAGAAGATATTAATTTACTTTTTTAGAATGTTTTAATTTAATTTGATGCATTTTGATTTTATTTATTTAATGACTAGATTGAGTATTATGTTTGTGGGTTTAGGGTTTTCTATATTTTAACCTGATAAGAGGTTATAAATATCTCATAAACTAGGGTAGTCATATAAAGAATGATTTAGTGGTTTAAAAATCCCTTTTTGGTTTCATGATGAAACTATGATGTAGACAATTGAAGTTGAGGAGTCCCTCTCTTGTTGCATCAGGGAATTGAGTAGAAGGTTGAGGAGTCCCTTCGATTCAATTTTCAAACTATATATGGCATTAACAAGTTAGGTTGAGGAGTCCCTTTCTTGTTGCATCAAGAAATTAGGTAGAAAGTAGAGTAATTCTTTCTGTACTCAAGTTCAATCTATCATTTGTGTTTCTATTTCAATTTCAATATATCTTTTTTTATTCAGTTTGAATCCTTATCTTCTTGTTATCTTTTTATTTATTTATCATTTAGTATCAGAGCTCAAGTATTAGATTAATTCTTATTAATTTATATTTGTTCTTCTTTTATCATAAAAAAAGAATTCAATGTCTATCACGTCTTTCTTTACGTTCTTGAGTTCTTATTTTTTGTTTGCGTTTCATTATTGTTGATTTTATTGTTTAAAAAAAGTATATATTGCAAAAAAAAATATACAAAAAGGGAAAGAAAATAAGACAAAAAATATCTTTCTTGCAAATATTGTCCTTTTTATACACTATTTTTTTACCTACAAGATTCGAGAACGAATCCTTTTTGAAAAGGAGGAGAATGATACGTGCTTCAAATGTTCGTGATACGAAGAATTCAAGTGTTATTTTGAATATATTAATTTAAAATTTTAGAATATTTTAATTTAATTTGATGTATTTTGATTTTATTTATTTAAGTAATAGATTGGGTCTTATGTTTGTGGGTTTAGGATTTTCTATATTTTAATCTAATAAGAGGTTATATAAATACCTCATAAACTAGGGTAGTCGTAATAGAGAATGATTTAGAGGTTTAAAAATCTCTTTTTGGTTTCGTAATGAAACCATGATGTGGACAATTGAGGTTGAGGAGTCCCTCTCTTGTTGCATCGGGAATTGAGTAGAAGGTTGAGGAGTCCCTTCGATGCAATTTCCAAACTATGGCGTTAACAAGTTAGGTTAAGGAGTCCATTTCTTGTTGCGACAAAAAATCGGGTAGAGAGTATAGTAGTTCTTTCTGTACTCAAGTTCAATCTATCCTTTTTGTTTCTATTTCATTTTCAATGTATCTTTTTTTATTCAATTTGAATCCTTATCTTTTTGTTATCTTGTATTTATTTATCATTTGGTATCAGAGCCCAGGTATTAGATTAATTCTTATTAATCTATATTTGTTCTTCTTTTACATAAAAAAAGAGTTCAATGTCTATCATGTCTTTCTTTATGTTCTTGAGTTCTTATTTTTTGTTTGCATTTTATTATTGTTAATTTTATTATTTAAAAAAATATACAGTGAAAAAAAAGTAAAAAATAGAAAAATATACAAAAAGAAAAAGAAAATAAGAAGAAATTATCTTTCTTGTAATTATTGTCCTTTTTATATACTATTTTTCGACCTACAAGATTCGAGAACGAATCCTTTTTGAAGAGGAGGAGAATGATACATGCTTCAAATGTTCGTGATATGAAGAGTTCAACGGGTGTACATGGGTCGGGCCACATCGGGTTTGGCTTAACCCAGACCCGGCTCGAAATATAGACCGGGCCTAATGTTTGGACCCTAACCCGATCTAGACCCAATGAAACCTACGCACATTCGGACCGGGTGAAAACCGGGTGAAAACGGGATCTTTAGCATGTAAAAATCACCTAATCTCCAACCTTTATTTCACAATTCACATAGTAAAATTCACTTAAAAAATATAACAAGAACCAACCCTTCTCTAAAATTAAAGCATAACCATAATCAATACTAATATTGTCTAACACCAAATATTTAAATCAATATAAATAACACAGTATTATGCATTAATGTAAAGTCTTATGCATTTTAAACATAAAACATTAACTTATAATCTTATAAATGACTAATAAAACAAGATATTAAGGTTTACAATATTTAAATTCCACATAAGAATAGCCATCATCCAACATAAAATATTAATTGTGTATGATGACCGGGCCATCGGGCCGAGTTCGGGTGACCCGAACTATGGCCCGGACCCGACCCGAAATAATAACCGGGTCTATCTTTGAGACCCTTACCCGACCCTAGACCCGATGAAATCACACTAAATTAGCCCCTAAAGTGTTCGGGGCCGGGCCAGATCTTCGGGCTTGGCCGGGCCATGTACTAAGTTCAAGTATTATTAAAAGATATTAATTTATATTTTTAGAATATTTTAATTTAATTTGATGTATTTTAATTTTGTTTATTTAATTACTAGATTGGATCTTATGTTTGTGGGCTTAAGTGTTCTATATTTTCTAATATATATTAGAGTAATATAATTTGAAAATATTTTAGTTAAAATTAAAGAAAGATATCTATTATATTTATATATCTTTAATAGAAAGATATCTATATAATATAAAGGTTTAAAAACCCCTTTTTGGTTTCATGATGAAACCATAATGTGGACAATTGAGGTTAAGAGGTCCCTCTCTTGTTGCATCGGAGAATTGGGTAGAAGGTTAACGGAATTCCTTTAATTCAATTTTCAAATTATGACATTGATAAGTTAGGTTGAGGAGTCTTTTTCTTGTTGCGTTAGAAAATTGGATAGAAAGTAAAGTGATTCTCTTTGTACTCAATTTTAATCTATCATTTTTGTTTCTATTTCAATTTTAATGTATATTTTTTATTCAATTTGAATGCTTATCTTTTTGTTTATCTTTTATTTCTTTATCATTTGGTATCATTTGAAGCACGTATCAAGTTGGTTAATACCATCTGAAAACCATGGTGTATTAGAGGATATTTTAATTCAATCCTTTTCTTAAATGACACTGGAATGAGCTCTAACCTATCACAAGACTATGAAAGATTCCAATCTTATATAAATAACTGCGGTATAAATGATTTAGGCTTTACCGAACCACCTTTCACTTGGCAAAGAAGGAATACAAAGAGGAGACTTGATAGATTTTTATGCAATCTTGAGTTCACCAATGTAATTTCTAATGTTGGAGTGAGACATTTACCTAAACTCAAGTCAGATCATCTTTCTATCCTGTTAGATTTTCATTTGACCAGTTCAGATAGGAAAAAGAGACTTTTAAAGCTCCTTGCACCATGGTTATTGCACAAGGACTACAATAATCTTGTGAAAAATAGTTGGGATAAGAATGGAGACCTCCTTATTAACATATCTTCCTTTGTTGACAAAGTTAAGGTGTGAAACAGGGAGGTCTTTGGACATATTCTAAGAAAAAAGAACCGTATCATACTACGTATGGAAAGGATAAACTGTAAGGACTCCTTTGGCTACAACCCTTTCTTGGAAAAACTACAAAAGGACCTCTGGAAAGAATATGAAAAAGTGGTTATCCAAAAAGAAGTTTATTGACAGCAAATGTCAAGATGTAATGTGATCAACTTTGGAGATAAGAACACAAAGTATTTTCACCAGAAAGCTAATGGCAGAAGAAGAAGAAATAAAATCACAACTCTTAAAGATACCAATAATTGGATTGATAACCCTACTATCCTAAAAGAGATGGGAGTGTCTTACTTTAAAAATTTATACACTGCTAATGGTAACTATGTTTTTTTTTATTACAGGTTTTTTTCCAGAAAATTTCAGAACAGGGAGTAACTATGCTTAGTAACAATGTCACTCTCGAAAAGATTAAGAATGTCGTTTTTAATATGGGAGGTTGGAAAGCACCGGACAAAGATGGAATCCCAGCTAAGTTCTTCTAATTTTCTTGGGATACTATTAAAGATTCTCTTTTTTCTTGGGTTCAAAAAATTTTCCAAGATCCTAAACATATTAGGGACGTTAACAATCGCTTATTTCTATTATCCCTAAAGTCTAGGCTCCAGAAAATTTTGTGCAGTTTAAAGCTATAAGTCTTTGTAATGTGTGTTATAAAATTATCACTAAGATTAATGCCGAGAGATTTTAACCACACATGTCTTCTCTTATTATGGATAATCAATCTAGTTTTATTTCAGGAAGAGTGAGTGCGAATAACATCCTTGTTGCTCAAGAAGTTATCCACACCATGAGAACTAGAAACTCAAGGACAGAATTGATGGCAATAAAAATTGATCTTGAGAAAATTTATAATAGATTGAGTTAGGATTTTGTCATGCAAACCCTTAAAAATTGCAATATCTCAGAGAACCTGATTAAAGTGATCCATCACTATATTTGCACACCAGCTATGAATGTCCTATGAAATGGCTCACACTCAAAAGATTTTTATCCTACTAGAAGTATTAGACAGAGAGACCCCCTCTCCCCTTATCTTTTTGTTCTATGTATTGAAAGATTATTCCATCTTATTACTTCTCTTGTGAATAATAAGAAGTGGAAGCATATTATCCTCTCTAGAGGCGGACTTAAGATTTCTCACCTTTACTTTGCAGATGATTTGGTTCTTTTTGCTCAAGCTAATAATGAGCAAATTCGTGTCATCAAGTAAGCCCTCAGAATTTTTTGTAAAAGTTTGGGACAAAAAATTAATTTTTAGAAGTCTTGTGTTTTCTTCTCCAAGAACATCAACCACACTATCAAACAGGATCTAAGCTTGCACCTAGGTATTAATCTAACCAATAATTTTGGAAATATATTTAGGTGTGCCTCTCATTCATGAAAGATGCAACAAGTAATATTTTCAATTTATTCTGGATAAGATGCACAAAAAGCTCAACTCCTGGAACAGGAAAACTCTTTTCCTTATCGAAAGATGTATCCTTGTTCAATCTGTCCTCTCCGCCACTCTAACCTACGCTATAAAAACTATGAAGATTCCTAGAGAAATATGCAATCAGATTGACAAAGCTTGCAGAGACTTTTTTGGGAATCAAATGAGAGTGAGGGAAAAATTCATCTTATTAATTGGAATATAGTGTGCAGACGCAAGCATCGAGGAGGGCTTGGTATTCGAAAAGCTCAAGAATCCAACTTTTTGTTCCTCATGAAGCTAGCTTGGAACTTAGTTACTAAAACTAATTCCTTATGGATTAAGGTGATGAAATCAAAATATGGGTGTGGTGGTGATGCTCTTCCTAAAGTACACCAAAAGCCTAATTGTTCTAATGCCTGGAAGGGTATAGTCAAAGTGTGAACCAGTTCAAGACCAACATCATCTGGAGGTTAGGTGACGGAGAAACAATTCGCTTTTGGAAGGACCATTGGGTTCCAGGAATTGAATCACTAAAGTCATTTGCTTTGGAAAATCTTGCGATAGGTGATCTTGAAGAGAAAGTTAATAGGTTTGCCGATCAGAATGATAATTGGAGGTAGAAAAAGCTTCACCGAATCTTTCCTGAGCACATTTTGGATATCATTCGTCTCATGAAAGTTCCCCAAATGAATCTTGGGCCAGATAGTATAGCCTAGCTTCTAGAACTAGACGGAGAATTCTCTATTAAATCAGCCTATGAAGAGTTCTATAAGAGTAATGAGAATATGGGTAACTATACCAAAAATATTTGAAAGCAAAAAATTTCTCAGAGGCTTAAAACTTTTCTTTGGCTCATTATGCATAAAGCTCTACTCACTAATTCTAAAAGACAGAAAAAGGAACTTACCAGTAATGCAAGCTATCCCAGATGTTCTGGTCAGGATGAAACGCTGCTCCATGTGCTAAAGGATTGCCCTTACATCCGGAATGCCTGGGTAAGCAGCGTCGACAGCACCTTGCAAAGAGACTTCTTCAATCAAGATCTTCACAGCTGGATGGAGGAGAATTTAAGTTTGGTGAATCGTAAATATAATGGGACCTCTTAGCCCATATACTTCATCACCGTGTGCAATGCAACATGGTGAAATAGAAATGAATTGATTTTTAATCAAGAAAATATCCCTGGTAATAGTGTTGCTTACTTAGCGCAGGATCTTGCTAAAAGATATGAAGAGATGAATTCATTAACCGAGACCAGTAAAAAAATACTCACCTACACTAAGATGCAGCATATCGATTGGGAGCCGCTAGAGAAAGGAGGCTATAAGCTCAACACGGATGACTCCTTCTTATCAACTTCCATGACTGGAACTTGTGGAGGATTAATTCGAGATTGCTATAGGCGTTTTGTAGCTGAATTTTGGATGAATATTGAAAAGATCTTCATAACTAAAGCGGAGCTTTGGAACATCTACATTGGCCTGAAGCTTGCGATCGAGCTTAACATCCAAAGCTTGGTTATTTAAACTGACTCGATGTGCACTTTTTGACTCCTCCATGATCACCCTGTTCAACGGTATTTATCAACTTCTATTATCCGTGCAATTAAGGCTATGCTATCTAGACTTGGGTATTTTCAAATAAGATATATTGTTAGAGAAACAAATTTTTCGGTAGACACTCTGCCTAAGCATGCACATAAAATTCCATTACCTCCATCTTTCTGAGCAAGTTCCTATTTTTATTTTCCTGCAATTAGATGTAGATAGAAAAGGGATAACCTTTCCAAGACTCTCTTTTATTTTGTTTGGGTTTGTGGCCCTGTTTTCACATAAAAAAAAATAAATACTTTTAACTAGAATACCAAAAACATAATAAATGTCATCATGGCAAAATAATGGTATAAAAAAAATAGTATTTTAATAATAAATTTTAAAATGTATGATATTTTAATTGAAAAACTAAGAGATAGAATGAATGGAGAAGACATTGTGACTTCTTTAATTTTTAAAAAAATATTTATTTCAATTGTAATTAGATAGAATGTTATGTGGTATATTTTATTTGTCAACTTAATAATATATAATAAATTTTAATTTTAATTATAATAAAAAAATTTATAATATATTTTAATTATTAAATTAATAATTAATAATAATATATAAAAAATAAAATAAATAAAAAATAATAAAACAAAAAAATTAAAAAATATTTTTAAATTAAAAAAATAATTTAATTATAATAAAAAATTATTATATAATATATTTTAACTGTAAAATTAGCAAAATATAAAGAATTTGACTAGGTGCTAAGTGCTAACAGCTTCCATTGGGTGCTTCTTGCCGTCAATGGAGACAAAACATTGACAGCAAAAAACAATCATATCCAATCCAATCCAATTTCCCCACTTCACTTTGGATTTTTCAGCCATCATATCTGCTACATCCTGACCAACATAATTAGTGTTCGACCAATGCCTGCTTAATTTTGCTTAAAAAAACAAAACAATCTTGCATATTAAATGGAGACAACGGTCAAATTAATTTTTAAGAGATGATTTATTTCTTAAAAGAATAAATTATTATATATATCCATAGTAAAAACTCAGGTGCAGTCGATTTTATGTAAAGTTGATAATTGAGAGTTATTAGATGATTTAACTGATTTGACTATATTTCTATCTAACGACTTTTAACTATTAACTTCATGTAAAGTCAACTGCACTTGAATTTTCACTGAAATATAAATGCTAACAAATATATTTATATAAAAAATAAATAATATTTATAATTATAAAAAATATTTTTCGTGTAATAAAAATATTTAAATTCTATATTAAAAAATTTCAAATTATTCTTTTCTCTGCCACTACTATCATTATTTCCAAATTACTTATGGCGTGCTGCTACACCATTCCCTCCCACCGCTACTGTCATCATTGGCTGCTACTTCTCTATTCACAATGATCACAGTTTTCAATTTCACATCAACACTAGGCGCCATTTTCTTCAAATACCAAGTGGAAGTGAAATACTTCTTTGAGAAGACAATAATAGAAACCTTGAATCCCTAAAAAAAATAGAAGAATGCAGTACAGCAAACAAGGCCAAAAAAAAAAAGGAGATGAAAGAACAAGAGAGACAAAACAACAACAATGATGATCAGTAACAAGCATTTTTTTAACAACTCAATCCAAACTAATCTGTTTCCTCTGTTTCCACACAATTTGGCCTGGACCAATATGAACAATCCAAAGCATGAATCCATCATGACCATTCAAATCAACTACTTCTATTGCGGAGAAATTGCAATCGCACTCTGCGTTTTCCACAAACTCGACGACATTTCTACTCTTATCAATTTCGTCAATGATTGGGCTGCCATCACCAACCACCACCAAGTTTAGAACCACCCATAACTTTTTTCATATTTAGCAGTGGCCGTGGCCGTGGCCGTGGCCGTGGCGGTGGGGAAGGAAAGGTGCAGCAGTACACCACGGGTAATTTGGAAACCGGTGCAGAAAAGGACAATTTGAAATTTTTGAATAATTTGTTAAGGTTTGGATACTTTTGTTATAAACAAAAATCTTTGGTAGTTACAAATGTCATTTCTTTCTTACATGGGTATATTTATCCGCATTTATATCTTTCATGAATTTTATTCTTCGTTTTTAAAAAATTTTATTAATTAAATTCATATTTTAAAGAGTATAAATTAATTATGTTTATTCTTCTATAATTTTATTAACAATTTTCATTAATAATTAATTATATAGAATATTAACTAACAATATGTATGATAGATAATATGTTTAATTGAACATTGACTATATATATTTATAAAAATTTATAAATTTAATCTCAACATTGTATTGGAATTAAAATTTATATAATTGGTAATATAAACTAAATTTATAAATATATAAAAGTCAATATTCAATTAGACGTGTTAGATATTATATATACTATTAGTTAATATTTTATTTTATTAATCATTAACAAAAGCTCTATTGAGAGGGACAAATAAACAAATATAATTAATTTATAATTTTTTAAATATAAATTTAATTAATAATTTTTTTAAAATAAATTTAAAACATAATTAATTTTTTAAAAATTAATTTAATTATTAACCCATATTAAATAATTGGAACAGTTTATTGGATTGTATAACGGGACACATGGCTCAAGAGAAAAATAAACTAATACATTATACATCACCATGGGAGAATACTATCTTTTATCTATTATTAAATAAGATAAAATAATTTTAAATTATTATATCGTAAATACTATTGATTATAAGGATTTGTTATTGGCTAATAGATTTTAGATTTTGCATGCACAATGCATGATTTGAGATTCGAAACTTATTTAAGTGAACTAATGAATTAATTACTAGATCAACTCAATTTGGTTAGAAAATATTTTCATTAGGTTAAACCAAGAAAGGATTTTTCTTTTCTTTTTTCAACTTGCAAGAAAGGATTCTTTAATGTGACTCTCCCTTTTTTTAAATTAGCCCGTTGAATAAAAGGAGGCCCTTTCATGAAAATAATAGCCTAGTTCCATATTCTGTGAATTGGATTGGATATTGGCCCATTAAGAAATCATATCAACATCCATAACCTGAACCTATCTTCTTGTTCGTTACTTTTTAGGTTTAACCATTTAGGCTTGGGTTCAACAATAGAATATCAAACGAATGCTGCATTATGACCCCCCCAAAAAAAAAAAAAAATAATGCTGCATCTCGTATTCTCGTTTTCATTGACGTAAGTTCGTGACTTCTGATAAGTCGTGTTAAGATTAAATCAATTTTATATGCTGTTGTTAATTTAATTGATTTTCCTTCTGATCAATCATTTAAGCAAAGTTGTCCCGGTTAAGTTTTAAAAGTTGGAAATATTTTATATGTATAATAAAGTTAGCTATTAAAATCAGCTATGATAAATTTGTATATAAATATATATTATTTAATTTATTTTTTGTATATATTTTTTTATTTTAATATGTATTTTATATTTATAATTAATTTTATTAGTTGATTTTAATATATACCTAGTATGGTTGTAGAAGAAACACAAATTCACTTTTTAGCATGTTGTGAAAAAAGTGAGCAAAGTAGAAAGAGAAAAAGAACATACAGGAATAAAGAGAATTAAGAAAAAAAAATAAAATTGATATAAACTCAATCTACAATAAAAGAACTCATGGGTCGTGTTGATGCCTTCTCTTCTGTACGCCTAACAAATTAACAACGCTCAATTTAGGATTTAGATCTTCTAAAATTTAAATTTTATTTTAAAAAATAAAATATAATTTTTTATCATTTATTTTATAAGTAAAACCAAAAATAAATATAAAAAAATTATTTAAAAATAAAAGATCATATTTTATTATTTAAAATAAAATTTAAACTTTAAAAAGTTTCAAATTCTCCAATCTGATGTATGTATTTAAAGGTGAACCAAGTCAACCAACACCTAACAAAATAGAACTTTTAATAACCTCGTCGTCACACGATTTCTCATTTAATGATAACAATAATAATAATACTACTTAGAACCACCATGTGGCTTCTGCAATAATGTGGATCTAGTTTTTTGACCATGTGCAGATATAAAAACATTCATCCTTCTATTTTAAAATGGCCAAAAAAAATGGATTGTTTTACCTATAATTTTGAGACAATTTATCTATTTAATTAAAGAATTAACTAATCTATCTCATAGATGCACATTTTAAAAATATAATAATAACTTTTTCTATATTTTTATATATTCAATGCATTAAAACTTAAAAAAATATATATTTTTACAATAATTTTTATAAAATATATTTTTTTGTATATTTAATCTATGTCTTTAGGCAAAAGTTAGCAAAACTCTTAATTAAATAATGGAAAAGTATAAGGAATCAAAAGTTTATTAGCCAAAAACTAAACAAAATTATATTAATTTATATCAATAATTAATTAATTTTAAATTTTTTAAATTCAAAATTTAAAAAATTTTAAATTGATTAAGTAAACCTAATTAAAACCTATAAAAACCTTCCTCTTTTTTCTCACACTAATCTATCCATTTCTAACAATCACAAATTCAAAAAATATATAAAAGAACGTCCATTTAATATGAAAAAGAAACATTCTAATACTTAGTAGAAGAAATATTCATATATATTAACTCGTAAAAATTTTGAATTCATCCAAAGGTATTTAGCTGAGTTTTTGCTGATATGCTTTTGGTTCCCTAACTTTACTCTTAAATAATAGATTACATCTCGAGTGTTGATGTGAGGACTTCTTGAATTTATTCACTTTTCAAGCACTTAGTAATTGAGATGTGTAATAAAAAAAAATTTTAATTTCAGTTGCAATTGAGATATGATAAATTTGACAATTACTTTTATGTTAAAAAGGTAAGAGAGAATAATAGAAAAAAATTTGTGTATGCTCAAAGTTATATGAAATAATACAATATAAAAAGGTATTTATAGGTGTTAAAAAAATTAAAATAATAAAGACGTAATATCTTATAATAAATATTTAGATATGCTAAATAATTCTAATGAAAGCCACTTGAGTTTGAAATTTATTTAAAACAATGAAATAAAGAAAAAAACTGCATAAACTGATGGAAGCGTAGACAAAACTTTCAGAAGGAAATATAGACGGAACTGCCACAAAGAAGCCAGACAAAACTGTCACAAAGAAAGTACAGACGAAACTACAGCAAAAAAGGTACAGACAAAACTGTAGCAAGAAAAGCACAGACAAAACTGGCGAAAAGATGGTAAATTACTCGAAAACTATCAAAAGAAACTGTAAAGAGATGGTAAAATAATGAAGGATGACGAAAAATATTTTATTTTTCCATGAGAATATGTAAGTAGCAAATAATAGTGATGTTTAATTCATTATACTTGGAAAGACACAAATGAAAAAGAACAGGCTAACCGGTGAAATGAAAAAGTAATATTAAAAAAGTTATAAAAAACAAGAAAAAATAGCATAAAAAAAGTATAAAAAAATATAATAATTTCACTCAAAGAAAAATGATCCACTTTCTTTAAGAAGGATATTATAATTCTAATATCATGTTAAAAAAGTAAGAGAACAATAGAAAAAAGATTTGTGTTTGTTTAAGATTGTGTAAAATAATACAATATAAAAAATATTTATAAATGTTAAAACAATCAAAATAATAAAAATATAATATCTTATAACAAATATTCGAATATGCTAAATAATTTAACTGATTCTAATATATTTTAAATAATTTTAAGGGATAAATTTGTTCTTTAATCATTTAAAATTAAAGAAAATTAATTTTACATTTTATCTTGAAAACCGAATTTACCACCTAAAAAAATCTGTTTGATTAAACTTTTTGGTTTAAAATAGTATTTTTTGTCTAAAAAATATTTAAAAATGATTTTTTTATGTAAAATATTTAATTTATTTAAAAAATAAAAAATAAAATATAAATGAATTAATTCGTTTAACTCGTCAAACTAATTGTAAATGGTCCGAGTTTGAATATTGAGACATTGAATAAAAAAAAAAAAGAAATAGTCCGTATAACTCACAAATTTAAACAAGCCAAATATAAACGAAGAGAACTTCCATTTGACAATCTTAACTTTTCGACCAGTTTAAGCACAAAAGACTCTTTCACACGTCTAACTTAAAATCATTAAACAAAAAAAATTGTAAGTGGAAGATAACTCGCCAAGATAGACTTTTTCTTTCGTGTACTTTTAGTTTTAAAATTGTTAGTGTGTTCAGTAGTTTAATATAAGTTTAATTATTATGTTGCTCGATATAGTTTTGTAAAATTTTTAATTAGGTCTTTATATTTTTTTTAATTGAGTTTTTATATCAATTTTTTTCAATTAAATTCTTTTTAACAGTAACTTTTTTGTTTACCCAAATGGTATCCCCAACCCGACAGGTTAATGACTAATTCGTCGCATATCTGAGTTCCATTTAAGGGTTTGCCGTTGGCCAATGGGTTGCTGCATGCACAAGGCGAGGTTCGAACAATAATTTATTTAATTGTATAGGGACTCAATTAAAAAAATTTAGTGCAAAAACCCAAATTAAAAAAAAGTATAAGAACCCAATTAAAAAATAAATTTTGATGCAATGACTCAATTAAAAGAAAAAAAGTATAGAGACCTAATTGAAAATTTTGTGAAACTATAGAAACCAATAGAGTAATTAAACCTTTAATATATACACACATCTATCCTTGGCTTTGTCACCTGATAAACTTTATTTTATCATTCTGAATTATATCAAAAAGTATAGAGTTTATCAACTATCTTACACAATTTCAGCTCAATTAATTAAGTTTTTTTAATCTTATTTTTGATGAAGTTATTTTTGAAAAATATACTTTTTATATACCTAATTATTAATTTCTTAATCTCTTTTTATGCCATTTGATGCTATGATAAATTTTTTTTTAATTATTTCAGAGTTAAGGTATATCAACGGCCTCGAAAGATCGAAAAGAATAGAGTAAAGAAGTGAATTTGAGAAGCGATTCATACTGGAGATTGCTCACTAGCACCTCGCGTGAGCAAGCATTCCTTGCGTGGGTGAGCGAGCATTCCTTGTGTGGGTGAGCATTTCTCGCTTAAGCGAGCTTTCCGCGTGAGCGATAATTTTTCTCGTGCTTAAGATTCTCGCGTGCACGAGATAACTCCACGTGCTGAGTTAATGAAACACGTGCATACTTATGTTAAGACTCACAGTAACTATTTTTTGATGTATTTTAAAATCAAGATAAAGAGAAAAAGAAAAACACTCGTACACTCTTCATTTTTTCTTTTTTTAAATTTTTAGAACTTTGAATTCTAGAGACTTTTTTTAGAATTTTGTTTCTAACTCTAAGTTTTAGTTTTGTTTAATTATAGTTTTAGTTTATACTTTTTTATTTTGCTACTCTAATTTTTAGAGGTTCTTGTTACTTCTATTATGCTATTTTAGTTTTATGAATTTTTGTTGAATCTTTATTTTTTTTAATGAATTTGATGTTTTATACTTTATTCTTACTTACTTGAATTGGATAGTTATAAATTTTATTATTCTTATAATTTATTATAATTTACGTACATTAAGTGTTTGATAAATTATTTGTATTAGTTATGGAGTAGTTTTTCTCTTTTTTGACTTGGAATTAAGAAATTAGGTAACTTTGAGTTATTAATGTCCAATATTAATTAATAATTTAAAATTATTTATTAATTTTATTTTTATTAACGTTAATCTTTTACTAATTTAAATAGTAAGTTAGGACATATGAAGTAAAAAAAAAAATAACGTAGAAGTATTTATATTTAATTCTTTTTAGGGATTTAAATTCTTTGCTCACGTATTCAAATTGATTTTATCCTTTAAATGCGATAATTGATAAATTATATAAATTTTTGTTTTTATTTTAAATATAATTAATTTTGATATTTACCTGATATTTATGAGATTTTTTGTTGTTTTATATTAAAATATAAAAAATTGATTAAGATAAAATAAATAATAAAGAGTTATATATATTAACCGAATAAAAAAGTATAGGTAAATAATTTTTAATCTTTCAATTTTAAATAATTATAATTAATAATTAATAATTTTATATTTTTTAAAAGTATTATTTAAATAATTATTAATTAATAATAATTAATTAGTATAAAATAAATTAAAAAATGTTTGTTAATTTATTATTAACTAGATCTTTGTTGATTACGTAATGAGATTAATTTTAAAAAGTTATAAGTAAAATTTTACATAAATATTGGTGCTATAAATATTTTTAATGGGGTGAAATTCAAACCTACTCACACTAATCAAATCATAACTCTAGTTACAAAAATCCAGTGGTGTTTGAATATTAAAAGTTAAGATAAAAAGCTACAAAATTAAGACAAAATTGCGTAAAGCAAAATGTTCAAAACGGCTCACGCTCAAGTAGCAAGATATTACTTAAGTGTCTTACACAAATAAGAAAAACAATGAGATGCATGCATTATTTATTTTCGACCTAATTCGATCCATCCTAATGTTATAAAATTTGTCCAACAAAAGGAGAACAGGAAATCCAGATACTAAGAAAGTGAGAGACTAGCAAAAATTATTTTGTGCTCATATTAGTTTAGAATACTTCTAGAATTTATACTACAAAAAAGTCATCGAATATTTTTAGATTTATCGAAAAATTTATTGATAATTTATTTACAGCCAGATTTAGTATTGAAATAAACTTAATAGTATAAATTTTGTCAATAATTATTTACTGGCCAATTTTTTCGTCCGATACTAATTTTAGTGGTAGATATAAATTTTTAGTTGTAAAATTTTAGAGCTTGTTATTGTCGGATTTTTTTCGGTAAATCCGACGATTAAACATATTTTAATTTTTTTAAAAATTTGTTTAAAAATTCAATATATAATTTTAAATATTTAAATTTAATAATTTAAAAACTAACAAAATTTAAAATTTTACCATTTCTTATAATAATTTGTCTATAAATTTTAGTTTAAAGTTCACAAACAAGCTTAAGTATCAAAGTTCATTATTAAAAGAAAAAAGAAAATTCAAATAAGTAGAAAAATAATTTTTAAAACATACCAATTAACTAACAACTAGTAATTAATAAATTTATCGTCCACAACATCAATCATACATTGTCATAAATTAAGGCAATAATAGTCAAATCAAACACTAATTCATAACCAATAAAAATTTTATTATCGTTACGATGGGTAACCGGATATTAATGAGTTGGACTTGTGAGGTTAGCCAAACGTCTGGAGGAGGTGGTCTCTGACTTGGTTTACGTCTGGAGAGTCGCTGTCCGACTTATGTGTATAAAGGAATGGGGGGTGGTACTTACAAAGACACTCCGATGCCAAAGTTAGCAAGAGGTTAAACAGGTTTTATAGAGTATTGGAACTTAGAGATACTTGAGTGGTGTCAGTGTATTTATAGTGGTGAACCAATAACCACCGTTGGAGTAGTTCCACCTTTTAAGATGGATAATCGTCTCTTCATCTTAGGAAAGTTGAAATATGGCTCTTGGAAGTGGGTTGAGAGATTTTAGGGACAATTATTGATTTACATAAGTATTATCTACCAGCTATCCTCCAAGCCCGACTTCTTGAGAGTGAAATCTGTGTAGAATCCAACCTTTTTGAAGGAGGTCGGTTGTCAGCAAAGGCCAATCTTTGAATTGGGTCCTTTTAACTTATTTAGACTTGGATCCTAGTGTTGTGTCAAAGTATGAACAATTATCAACCATTGTTAATATTAATCATCTGAGACAATTCTAAAAGTTGAAAAGTAAATAGGTTTTTTTAGTTATCCAAAGTTCAATGCTAGTTCTTCAATTAAGTTTGATAAAATTTGACATGCCAAATTGTTATTTTGTAAAAATCTGTAATAGTCAAAGAGAGTTTAATAAAAAAAATAACAAAAAATAAAAAAATAAAAAAAGCTATAGAAAAAATAATAACTTAATAATCAATAATAAGCAGTAGACAAAATAATGTGCAACCTAAGTTACTTGGAAGAGAATGAGTTACTATATATACTCATTTTTATTATCAACTTCTGACTTCACATCTGTTGACTTTACAAGTCTATATATATAAATAATTTAAATCATGGCAAAAAATAAGTTGTGCCAACAAATCTATGATTGTAATTTTACACCAAACAATCCTTAATTTAATGCAATAACAATACGTTAATCTAGACTAAGAAAGATGTGCCACATACATATATAATTTGTAATACACTCCGGATCAATTGCAATACTGAAATATGTTTCATGGACAAATCAAAGAAACAATACAGCAAACCACAAGTATAGTGCAGTCGTAGAATGATAAAAATTGTAGAAAGAGCAGTGAAGAATTTATCTGAATGGACAGAAGAACCAGAGGCAAAGGTAGATCTAAATGGTAGTTCAAAAAAGGGGTTAGAGTTTTTTATTAAAAAAATAAAAATAGAATGGAATAGGGAGAGAGATGAGGACAACCTATATGGACAATGGAAGAAAGATACAGCTTCAGCGACAGAGGGAACGGCAACGGCAGCTTTTCTAATGATGGCGGAGACAAATAAAACAACTCCGTTTGAGACAACAAAACACGATTTAAGCAACTTGACACAAACTTTAGAAGAGAATGGAGGTAGGCAGCGTTGGCAGAGGGTGGCCAGAGGGACTGCTGGAGGATGTTGTAAGAAAGAGAGAAGAGAGAGGAGAATGGGAGAGAGAGAAGAGTGTTTTCAAAAGTAGAGAGAGAGGGCCGTGCATTTTAAATTTAGATTAAGTTTACCGTTAGATTTATCCGACGGTAATGCATTGCATATGACCAAAACACAGCATTTTATTAATTGAGATTTACTGACGAATAAATCCGACGATAAATTTTACAGTAATCTCGGCCCTAATTACCGGCAAATTTACTGTCGGAATATCAAATCCGACGATAATCTTTTTATTCGACGAGTTTATTGTCAAATCTGCCGATAAATCTGCCAATAAATCTGCCGTTAACGTCCTACGATATTCAGCATTTTTTTTTTGTAGTAGTGTTAGCTTTCTTCTTCGTAATTTTTTCTGTACTTTGCTTTAATTTTTTTAATACTTTGGATCAATAAAATTTTATACTCTTTTTATTTAGTTTATCATGTTTACGTTTTTCACGAGTGAGTAATTTTCTATTGTAGCTTGAGATTATTAACTTAGAATATAGCAACCTGAATCCCAATTTTTCATGGTTGATGAGTTTAGACGTTTAATCTGATTAATTTAGATTGATATTAACTCTAATTAACTCTCATTCTCTCCTGGGTTAACTTGTTATTAACGTGTCAACCAGATAAAAAAAACTCCCACAAATTCTTCATGTCTTGATAGTTAACTGTTAGGACATATTAAATTCTAAATTTATTAATTAAAAATTAAAATTAATTATAACTGTTTTTAGATGAACTCTATTAATTAATTAAGTACTCTTCTCCCATTAATTTATTCTAGTTCATTTAATCATTCAACGAATCAAACACTCAAACCACCAACCTCTGACCTCTGTGATCAATTGTTAAATTCCTTCTTCAAGAAACTTGGTTGGACACACTAAACTACACTCATAAAATGCAACCAACATCTTTTAAAAAATTAATTTTAAATTGATTTGATAAAATAACGATTTTGACACTCGCTATTTTTTTTCTTCACCTATTTCTATATTGCTTAAGACAGTGTACCACAGCCACATACAGCAAGCAAACTTTTTCTAATAGAACGATCAAATTCAAAAATATAGACAAATGAATATCATTGGTCAATTTTAAAATAGATAATTGGTATAGTGTTTAAAAAATGGTGCTTAACTAGTCAAAAAATTTTAAAAATAATATTTGATTTATAAAATAAAAAATAAATAATTTTAAATATTTAAAATTTATTATAAAAAATAAATTAGACAAAATTTTAGATACCATTTTATAAGACTTCTAAAATAATAGTGTCATCTTTTTCTATCAAACAAGAAAAATATCAGAATTCAGAAAAGCGACAATTATGATATAGGTTGACAAGATCGCCAATCAAATTATGATATCTCAATAAGATGCATTATTGCTCTCCATTAAAAATGGGTCTGTACATTTCCGTGAATAATTGTGTTCTAGTGATCCTATGCCATTTCGATTGTGACGGATATATACAATATACCTACCAAAATTAGTTGATTATTGACTAAGGGTGCGTTTGGATTTTTGTTTTCTTTATTTTTTTGAGTTTTTTTTAAACAAATAAAAAAATAGCATTTTAAATAGACAAAGTAAACTCTTTGTGAATAAAATTTAAAATAATTTTATATATCCATCTAATTATATAATATTATTATGTCAACAAAAATAATTATATTTTATATTAATTTTGTAAATAATTATTTAAAAATAAATATAATTAAATAATTGTATAAAATATTTTAAAATATTCTTTAAATAATCTTAACCAAGTGTACAAAAATTCTAATTCAGTTGTCAACTAGTGCCTCTTAGTTTGAGGGTTTGGTGCACCTGTCACAAGTCACAACTGTGTTTGGTTTAACTGTTCACAACTACAAAGTGAACTTACAAAATAAAAAAGGACTAAAAATAGAAACGGCTAAATTATAATTTTTATATCTAAAGTTTTTTGAAGAAAATAAAACATATTTCTAATTTTTAATTTAATTCAATTTTTTTATTTATGTTTAAAATACGTTTAAATTATATGATCATTAAAATGTTATAAATATTTTTAAATTTGTTCGGAAACTTTTCTTTTACTCATGTTTACATGTTTATCCTTTAGAAATTGTTGTTCTCCATGACGAAGATGTTGATCCCTTGACGCTAAGAAGAGCACTCATGTCATGTTGCTTTTCTCGGAAGTTTGATCTTTAGTTACGCATATAACTATCGGAAGTTTTTCAAGTTTACCGTTATATCGATGTAATTTTTAACTATTAATTTTAATTATATGTATTATATATATTTTTTATAATTAAGATTAATAATTAAAAATTACTGAAACATTCATATGACAACACACTTGCAAATTTTCCATAACTATTATTAATAATAAATTTTTATCTAACAATTTAAAATTTACAAAAAAATGTTTTATAATATTATATTAAAACTTTTACTCTTTTTACTTTGAAAGAGCCAAGTGTTCGACTTTTTATGGTCTTTTTAATAAAAGATAAAATTTTAACACAATTACATGAATAGGGGTAATACATCTTATATATTGTTAGTTAGAGCTGCAACAAATAAAATTGGCTTCCAACAAATTCAAAAATTATAAAATAATAAAATATTGCGACGTGCGACGTGCGGCATGCATCACATATATAAGTCTAAACAAGTCAAAGAATAATCTAAAAAACAAAGAATTTTTTGTTTTTATTTTTCTTATTTTCTCAAAAACTGTTAATAAAAAATAATTTTATACGTTTATTTAATTACATAATATCACATAATAAAAAATATTTATTATTTATATTGACTAAATAAATAATAATCTAAAAAATATATATATAATTATAAGATGATGTAAAATATTTTAGGCCCAGAATAAATCAAAATTAAATTCTATCTTATTTCGAAAAGTAAATTTTTTTACCCAAAAAGACATATATAATCATAAGACTACGTAAAATATTTTAGGCTGAAAATAAAATAAAATTAAAATTAAACTCCATCTTGTTTGGAAAAGTAAATTCTTTTATCTTTTCTGGAACAGAATACAGCTGTCCACACTTAACAAGAAGAAGAGGGTCTCCCAAGCTCATCTTCTATGCTGACAAGACAAGGCGAACACAAAAGATAAGAAATGAAAGGGTTAGCTGGGAAGTTTCTTTTGGAAAATTTTTTTTCTTAAATCAAATCAAACCACCTACTCAAATAATTAAAAAACCATAGGTAAACGTGCAATGACAATGATAATAAAGAAATCGAAAGAAATTATATATAGACGAATGAATAAAAAAAAGTACATATTAAAAGATTTAAAATAAAAAAATAATCGAAATTTGTAAAGATTAAAATATATCTAAAAATTAATTATAATAGATAAAAATATACTCTAAATCTTAGAAACCCTTAACAATATCATACTTTTGTTCATAAAAAATAATTTTTTAAAAATATTTTAATATTTTTGCTTTTTTTTATATATAATTGTGTCCATCTATCTTAAACTTTTTTATGGGTAAGTTTGTCTATTTACACTATAGAGTATAGACAAATGTGTGGTGGACCAAGCAACTAATATATGTGCGTAAGATGGACAAAAAACGAAAGCATGTCATCAGAGTTCAAATTTGATTTCCAATTTTAAGAGAAGAGTTCTTAGATAAAATCATAAAATATAAAAGAGGGGATAATAAAGGAAACCTTAAAGAACATTATTGTTGTCTGCCTAAAAAAGAGTGGCACTTCTCTTTAGTCCGTTTATTAAAGTATATAATTGACTAAAATTATTATTAATTAAACTGATATAATTAGGGAATTAATTTCCTCGCGAGAAACAAATATTTTCATCCAACAAGCTAGAGAAAGAAAAAAAGAAAAACAAAGTTAACTAACTATTATTGAAAAAAATTCAACCAAAAAAAAAAAAATTCCCCCTTGGTATTAGTCCTTAATATTATAGTTTACCGAGCTCACTCCTAAGTCCTAAGGAAATAATTTTTAATTCCATTAATGCCCTCCACCAACTACGTACCTTTTTACCAATTCTATACTAATTTCTTGTTAGTTAAGTTTCCTTAAGATTAGTTTTCCCTATGGTTTATCTCACTCCAAGGGAAGTCATTTTAATTCCATTAATTCCTCACTCCACCACCTACGCCTAGGCACCTATTATCGTTTCCCATTTCAACCATTGTTTAATGGATCGAGAATAACATTACAATTCTTATGTAATAAATTAAATGTCACTTGCTGGTCGTTATATTATGCTAAATTTTTTTGTTAATGAAAATAACACAAGTGACATATTATTTCATCATAGATAATTTAATTAAAATGTTATATATTATACAAGTCATATTGTATCTCACAATTTTGGCTTAGTTAAAATTTTGGTCTTATAAAATATTTATTTTCTAGTTTTGGTCCCTGTAATCTTTTTTATTTTAGTTCAATAAAATTTAATTAAGCTAATTATTTTTTTATTCTCAACGATTAATTTCGTGTCTATAAAATACTTATTTTATTGTTTTGTTTCCTGTAAAATTTTTCTTTTGATTTTGATCTAGCAAAATTTAAAATGTTTTTGTTTTAATTCCTTGTATTAGTTTCTTTTATACGGCTCATTTTTATTGATATGGAGGCTGTATGTTATATCCGGATATGGAGTCATAAAAGCGCAATACAGATATGTGGGGCAGCTTTTTTGTTAATGTCAGGTCCAACAACTTGGATGGTGCGAGTTGTTTGAGCTTCATATTTTGACCAGCAAATCGGTTGGTACGATTTGAGGAGAAAGAGATGCTAAAATTCTGGATGATGGAAATCATACCATTCGAGTTGCTAGAAGTGTGGTTTTTTTTGTGTTGTTTTAGGAAATCGGAGGATCCGACATGCAATTTTTTATTATTTTTTTGAATTCAGTAAAGGTAATCGCATGGTCCGATTTGGTTGGCACTTTAAATAAATGTTAGTGAAAAGTGGATCAGAACAACAACTCTCTCATCTTCTTCGTCTCCTTCTTCAACGGTCCTCCTGGTTTTTAGTTTCTCTGTTTCATCACTTGTTTAATAAAGGAGCTAAAAATCCAAAACTCAAGTTTATGAGTTTGTTAATGTGATTGAGAGAAATGAGTGACAGAGTACTATTGAAGGTGTATTATTTTGGTCAGATTTTGTTACAAACATCTGAAGGAGTAACATTTGTTTGTGAAAATTCGTTAGATTTGGTGATTCTTTTTTCAATCTCATCAAAGGTGTGATCTGTGAAAAGATTCATTATGAGAGGGCAAGAAGGATATCATGTATTCTATACAGAAATCCTATACAAGTGTTTGGTGGATTCGTCCAGTTTCAAACCAAATATGTAACGGACGAAGCGAGCATGCAAGATATGTTTTCCATGTATATTGAAAATCGGAGTCAACTCTCGTTCATCGAGTTGTATGTTGAGTTTGAGCAATTTGAGGCCGATCGGAATATTCTACGGGAGGATTACAATATTTGGTCTAGATGGAGATGAGGTTCAAGGTGACGGAGCTATGGCTCCAGATGTGTCTGATGTGGCAACTGCACTGGCAAACGATGTGCCGTTTGAGGAGCCATCATTCATACGAGTATTGGATTTGGAAGCCATGCATGTTCCGGAGTTTTCGGATTATACCAATGCAGGTACGTAATTCTCCGTATTTATACGAAAGATTATAATTTTTTATTAATTTATGTTGATAGCTGGACCAAGTAGCTAACTTAGGTTTGAAAATATACTCAATCAGTACGCATTTTTGTTTACCTATTGGTGTATTTAACTTTAAGATATTAAATTTATAAAAGAGTTATTGATTTACTTGAATATAAATTAGAACGTATTGGTTAAGTAGTAAATTAGTTAAATATCTGTTAATATTTATTAGTTAAATTAGTAAATTAAGTAATTATAAATTGGAATTTATTAGTAAATCAATAAAATTAAAATTGGTTAAATTAGATTTTATTAAGTAAATATACGTAAATTAGTTAACTTAAAATTCGTTAAGTTGGTTAAATTTAGGTAAATTAAAATTAAGTCAATATAAATAGAAATTTATTGGTAGATTAAGTAAATATAAGTAGTATATTAGTTTAATTATAGATCTCAGGAGGAATTATGTTTGGATCCACGCGATCCACAGCATATGTAACCCACATAAACTGGGAAAAATAAAGGAAACTCATGATTACAATCCAGAATATCAAATTCAACAAAAATGCCTCATAAAAATACCCGAAACTCATAAATCTTTAATTAAAACACACCTGGCCTTTCTGCGGTTCATCAAAGGCCTTCCTAAAGTGAGCTAGATTCAAATATCTATATTTTCGGTCACCACGCTTCCAGTTACGCCACCTAATATCATATATTCAATTAGCTAAACTGAATTTTAAATATAAAGCTACGGGTAGATTGTAACGTAACATTACCTGTTAGCTAGTGGAAAACTGTGGGGTTCTCTCGGGAGCGGCGATAGATATGGCAGTCGAATCCAAGCCCAACCGAGCAGAAGTGTTATTAGACCATCTATTTCCTTACAGTTATAACGAGATGCCCTGCACAACTCCCTGTAGAGGTGTGCTAGGCATGCCGAACCCCAACTATAATGTCCAATACTGGCAAAATCACGAAGCAAGGGAAGGTACTTCCAGTGCACACCTGCCCCAGATTTATCCCCAAACAAGATCGTCCCGATGAGCAACATAATATGGCACTTCACATACCTCTGTATACTTAATTCATCAGTCAACTGAATGTTTTCTTTTAGTTCCCGAAGCCAAGTCAGTTTTATGCAGCATCCTCTACACTCCGACTTACGCGGTGCCACGCCAAATTGAAGCAAACATTCTGCCTCCAACGCTGAGAAACTACTCATTGTCATCCCAGTAACTGGAAGACCACCGTCGGGAGACCAAGAATTAGAGCCACGTCTTCAAGAGTTACGGCACACTCACCAATTGGAAGGTGAAACGTATGTGTATTTGGGTGTCACCGTTCTATTAAAGCATTCACGAGTGCTTTCTGATTTTGTACGACACCAATTTGAGATGCATGATAGAATCCAGTCTCGTAAATGGTCCTCCACCCAATCGTTGTACCGATCCGGCGGAATTGGATGGTCACAGGTCAACATTCTTAATTTCTACAAAAAAAAATAAGTTATTAGTCAATTAACAAACTATTGCTAATGTACAACTACAAAGCAATAATTTTTAAACTACAGACACTTATTAACAAAATCTTCACAATTAACTCAACAACAAATATTACTTAAAACTAAACATCTGTTATAAATTATTTGACTTAACTTGACTAAAACAAATAATTACTACTTCCAAAATGAATTATTAATAACATTAACTAATAGATACAAATATATAGATAATACATACATATACATAGTTTCCAAATCAAATCTCAATAAAATTAATAAATTAGAGATATTGTTTGTTTTTTTATTTACGATATATCAATAATTTCTCTAAATAATAACATTATTATTATTTGTTTTAATAATTACCTATTACCTGTTACTTAAATAAATTTAAACATATATTCCAAAATTTTTAAAAATATTAATAATTATCCTCAATATCTTCATAAATTCATTTTCTAATAACAATAATAATTAACTTTTTTAACAATGATAATTACAATTAATTACAATAAAGTAACACACTTTTCTAAATTAATACTAATAATCATTGAGTTCTTATTTATTACTATGTCCAACTGTTCATGTTAGTCACAATAACATTTAATAATATCGTAACAATTACAAATAATTATAAATTTATAAAATATTTCAAAAAACAAATTGTATCCAAAAATTAATAACAATTCGGTTTTAATTGTATAATTTATTTTCTAACTATTTTAATATTTCACTTCTTCTTCCGAAATTCTAAAAATTATAAAAAAAATATTAAATAAATTAAAAAAATTGCGTTTCTTTTTTAAAACTGCAAGAACAAGAATATAGCATCATCATCGTTAACACACTAACAATAATAATATTTTTTTATGGGAACAATAATAATATTTAACCCACTAACAAAAATAATTTTTTTACAAAAATAGTGAAAAAATTAAAAAAAATTAAAATGAATCCTACTCATTTTATGTATATTCCTAAGCTCAGATATTAACAATAACATTAACAACTGAATTTTTAACAATAATAACTATAATTATAAAAGTTAAAAAAAATTAACCAAACTTACATAATCTGGCAAACTGAGATAGTGCATAATGTGAAGTTTAGGACGATCAACATCTTTAATTTTATTTCTTTTTGACATTTTTCTATACTCTCCACCATGCACCAACAGCAGAAAAATGAAGATGGCAATGGAGTTTTGGGGTTGAAAGTGAAGGCCGAATGAGTTAAACTCGGATGGTGGGGTTTTTGTTGCATCCAGCAACTCGGTATGTGGGGCACCGTCTGGAGAGCAAGGGTTGAGCGCCGCGTGTCCACCATGCATCAACTCGGACCCTCCGAGTTCGTTGCAACATATCGGACCCTCCGTGTTGCACAATGTGTGTCGCACGGTCCGATTTCCTTTAAGGGCTGACACCACATCCATGTTCAGCACCCTCTCTCCCCATAATTCGGTTTAACACATTTCAAGGTTCCATATGAAAATTAAAAAGTGTCTTTTATACATTAAGCGCTTACATCATAAGTTAAATGTTAACATGACTTGCCACATAATTTATCACATTAATATTTAAAACTAACTGGAATTAAAATTAAACTCTTTTAAATTTTATTAGATCAAAACCAAAAGAAATATTATACAAAATAAACAAAAAAAATTATTTGCACACTAAAATTAATTACAAAAGTTAGTCATTATGTATTTATGTATAAATATATATATATAATTTAACTTATTTTTAATATATATTTTATATTAGTGACTAATTTTAGTATATATTTAAAATAATTAAAAAATATTTTATAAAAACAAAATCCATTTAAACCACAATCTATCTATCTATTATATGTTATTAAAATTGGACTTTTTTAATTAATAGCATTGCTGACATGTCATATTTTTAAGGTATATTTTATTTATTTATTTATTTAATTTAAATGTGTTAATTAATTAATTATTTGATTAAAATAAATATTAAATTATTTAATATTTTATTATGCCACATTAACTATAACTAATTAAATATATTAATTATTTTATTTAACTAAAATAAATAAATTAATTTTATTTTAATTTATATTAATTTTTTCCTGTATATTTTGATTAATAATTTTTATTTTTTAAGAATGTCATAATTAATTATTTATTTGATTTAATTGAGATAAATATCAAATTTTTTAATATTTGATTTGATCACGTTAATTATAACTAATTAATTGTATTAATTATTTAATTTGACTGAAATAAATGAATTAATTTTGTTTTAATTTATATTAATTTTTTTCGTCTTATGTATTTTGAATAATTATATTTAAAAGTATTATAATTTATATATTGCATATTTCTAAGATATTTATTTAACTTTATTTATTCAAACAATTATAATTAATTTATTGTCATATTAATATTTGATTAGTTATTTACCAAAAATTTCTCTTCATTTTTTTTTAATCTTACATTCCATATATTTATTCATTGTTTATATATCTATTTTTATTTTAATATTAAATCTAATATTTTTATTAATATTTTCTTACAATTTATTATCTTATATGTTGACCATCAATTATATGATCATGAATATTTTTTAATTTATTTAAAAAACAAAATTTTATTTATTTATTTTTTATTTTATCTACTTCTTTATTTTATAACTTATTCCTTATAAAATATCATATATGCTAAAAAAAATTTATTTTTTATTGGATGTTCTTTCATTTGGTAATATTTTTTCTTTCCTATGATGCATTATTAATTTATTTTTACTCTTTAATATTTTTATAAACATAAAATATTATTATTCATTATTGTACTCTAATTTTTCTATCTTTTTTATTTTATTTTTATTTATTTGAGTTTTTTATATTTTTATTACAAATTTGATTATTTTAATTTCATACAAATTATAATTTATCATAATTATTCACATGTTGAGTCTTTTCAATATTTAAATTATATTCATTACGAGTTTAATTTTATTTTAAATTTGAGAGATTGAGTGATGAAATAACATTGATAAAAAGTGTTATGTATTTTTTTTTTGTCTTTTTGGCTTATCTTCCTTTTATAAGGATCACACATAATTATATACAATAGTGCTTATGTATAAAGAATAAGTATAAATTATATTTTATCTATTTATTTTAGTAAATTTATTATCTATTTTAAAATAGAAAAAAATATTATAAATTACTTTTTGAACTAATAAGTCTACTAACATTGTGATATGATATTGTGCATTTATTTTATTTTTAATATTTTTGGTAGGTATTTAAACTAATAAAAAATATAAAATTATTTTTAGGTACAAATATAACTACTTTAACTTAAGAATAGATAAAATATATTCGTATATTTTAAAAAATAACAATGTTAGTCATATTACTTTAATTTTAAGAATGAATATGATAAATAAAATATAAAATAATTTTTAAATAGATTGTAGCAAAAAATAGTTCTTCATAATATTTTTTTGCTATAATAATAAAAAAATAATTCAAAGACAATTTTATCTCATATTAGATTTATTTGTTTAAATTGATTTTAACATAATAATAAAAAATTTAAAATTTTAATCATAAATCATAAAAAAATATTTACAAATTTATCCATTGACGTTATTCCAAAAAATCTTTAAAAAGATAAAATTTTAATATAAATATTTTAATTTAATCACAAATTATATATTATTATTAGTGAATAATTATTATATTTTGAAAATAGCTAAAATTATTATTTATTAATTTTATTTTTTAATATTAAAAATAATTAAGTTTTAAATTTAATTAACTTTATAAATTTTTTATAATAAAATTTACTATATATTTTTTATTTAAAAAATTAAAAAATACTTTATATATTTTTTATATTGTTCCATGCAAAGAGTACAGATTGATATACCAGTTTTTAATTTAAGTGTCGGGTTCTCATATATTTATTTATAGTGTCTGTAACTGGATTTCGTATATCGTATCTTTGCCTGTCTTGCTGGTTGCTACAGGTATCCATTTGAGCAAATAAAGCAAAGCGGCCATTAATTAATTAATTAATATGGTAATGCAGATAATCTTTTTTGTTTATTTTATGCAACGTGGAGTGTGGACCTATGTTGTTTTTTTTATTAAAAGTAGTTATTAATATTTTTGTTAATAATATACGTATGTAATATACTTATTTTCCTATATATATATAATACCCATTCTTCGTCTTTAATCTCGAAGCAATTCGTTAATAACTTTGGATGAAGAGTGAGTGAGTTAGTTGAGTAGTTGACAGTTGACACCGTCTGATATTTATGGCTTGGTTTCTGAGAGTATGGATCTTTCTTCTTCTTCTTCTTGAGGAGGTTGCAGGTGGGTTCATTTCAAGCAGCAGTTCAAGCCGGCGGTGCTACAAAAGAGTGTACAGCTTCGGAGATTTCCTTGCGGACACTGGAAACACCTTATACGGATCTTCCACTCTCCCTCAGGCGTCAGAGATAATTCCGTCATTAAATCTTCCATACGGAGAAACCTACTTTCATCACCCAACTGGAAGATGGTCGGATGGCCGTCTCATCATTGATTTCATTGGTAATTCCGGTATCTCCGTATCTCGTTCGTTTTTTTGGAATGGATACTTTTAATTTTTTTAATTATTTTTTAATTGTTTAATAAAATATCATTTTTTATTATTTAATATTTTTTAATATATTTTTTTAGTTTTATTTAAAAATATATAATAAAAAATTATATTTTATCATAATTAAAAAATGAAAAATCTATTTTTATTTTTTTTTGGTATTTTTTAAATCATAATTTATTTATCTAAATACTATTTACATATTAAAAATATTACTATCCAATTTTTATATATTTTATATTTTAATATATGCCATATCATGCATGATCTTTTATTATTAGAAGCAACTTTTTTCAGTTTTTAGCATACTAAAAGCTTTTTCATGCCAAGGACCAGGGATGCACTTTAAGGATGTGTTTGGATTTGCGTTGAAGAAGAAAAAAGTTTGTTTGAGTTTCTTAAATGTTTTATCTTTATGTTTGGCAATATTTTTATCCTATAAATGTAGAAGTGATTTCTGTCTTCAACCATGGTTTACTAAAAGCTAAAAATTCTAGCTTTTTCGTTGATCTTTTCACGTTGGATTAAACTTTATGTTCTATGTACCAATTATGTCCTTCATATTCATATGTTTATTGTTTTTTTATAATATTTTTTTCTAATGCTCTCTTATGTTTATGTATATTATTACTTTTTATAAAATTTTTTATTTTTTTATATGAATTTTTTATTGTTATTGTTATTTTTTTTGTATGGAATATTTTTTTTACTTTGTATTATGATTCTATTAATCCTATTAGAGTACTAAAGAATACTAAAAGTACTAAAAAAATATTAAAATTTATTTAAATATTTAAAATAAAATTATAAGATAACATCAAATAATTATTTAAATTCATGTCATTTTTTGTAATTTTTCATCTAAAAGTGATTTTGAATAATATAATCCAAACAATATTTAGTTTACTATAATCCATTTTGAATAAAAATTACCAAACATAAACCACGTTAATACTAACTCACTTTTGATCAAAATCAATTTTACAAAATCAATTTTATACAAATCTCCGTTTACAAACTGTAATCCAAACACACACTAAAACTTTGCACCAAGAATTATTTTTGACAGATAATTTTTTTAATTAAATTAATCTCTAAAAGATTAATCGCGTTTGTCATTCTATTAATATGGTAACAATTTTCGTTAACAGTTGGCTACATAAAACGTTAAATAATAGACCACCCCCTAAAACGACATCGTTCTAATTCATAAGAGAAGAATTGTCACAAAACCACCAATGACCATTACCGAACGTCATAGTTTCAGAAGGGGACAGAGGATTGATCATTTTCCAACTTCAAATAGAAATGCTTTAAATGTTTTCAAATTTTCAGCTTTCGTTTTCTTTGATTTTGGCTCAGAATATATTGGTATCTGGAAATGAGTGGAGGAGATTTGAAGTGGAAACGACAATCACAAAAAACGTCATCATTTTGTGTCTATGCAACCCTTATGAACCCACATGGCATCGTTTTAGGGTGGTGATATGTACTTACGTAAAGATTCAAGTGAAGTCGACTGAAGTTGATATCTAGTAACCTTTAGATAAAAATTTAGTTAAATTAGTCAAATTATTTAATGGTTCTCAGATATCAACTTCACATAAAATAGACTGTACCTGAGTTTTTTTCACGGTGTCATTAATATTTTACATGGCTATCATTAATGAAAATTGTTAACTAAATTCACCGAAGAACATACGCCATTATTTTTAAATCTTCTAATAATTAATTTAATTAAAAAATTATGTAAAGACGAATTTGACGAATAATTTATTTTTTTAAATTGATTTAACTATTAACCTTTTTACAAAAATATTTTAAATTTTGTAAATTTTGGTATATTATATTATCGTTATCCTTATATACTTAAAAATTATTTTATTAAATTCAACTACATATAATAAATTAAAAATTATTTTACTAATTTTATAATTTTCTTAAGTGACCAATATTTTTTTTTTGTCTCCTTTACAGTTGAATCAAACTAATAAATTTTTTATTCTTTTACCTTAAAAATAAGGATAATACTAAGAAGACCAAAAAAAAAACAGCTAAAATTAATTTTATTTAGTATTCAATTAATAAATAAAGTAAATTATGGCTGTTTTTGACTGATTTTTTTATTTTACTAAACATTTTCGAAAAATAATAACTCTTAACAATTTTTCGTAGGGTAATAATAACTCTTAACATTTTTGTACTCTACGGATTGTGTGTTGATTCCTCTTACCAATATATGTTCCTCTTTCATTCATTGTTGGTAGCTGAGCAAATGGGGATTCCGCTGGTGAAACCATACCTGGGAATCAAGAGCGGTAAAATAAAAGATTGGAATCCAACAATGGAGGGAGTGAATTTTGCTGTTGGGGGTGCCACTGCCTTGGATTCTAGCTTCTTTATAGACAAGGGTATATTTGCTTCAAACAACTATACCCTAAGTGTACAGTTAGATTGGTTCATGAACTTGCTCCCTTCTCTCTCTAACTCTTCTTCAGGTAAACTACTTTCTTTCCTTCAACTTAGTTGGATTTAACTCTATATTTATTTATAATATATATTTAAATTTTTTAATATTTTATTAGTGTTATGAACAGGTAACAGGTTGATGAAAATCAATAATCATACATATAAAGGAAACAAAAAAGTAAAAAAAAAATCTATTACTAGTATTAGCTTAGTATTTTATCAATGGTATTAGTATTTCAATTATTTTTTTTTCCTTTTTGAGACCTACAAATAACAATTGTTATTATCCACTTTGCGTGTTGCTTTCTATTATTGTGCATAAAATTTAAATTGAGAATTAAGCATGAGACAAAATAAGAAGCTTTATTGCTAGAGTGAATTGAACCAATAACAACAGTTTATGATGAGTCATAAAACTTTGATTTGACTTACAGGGTTGAAAGAAATTCTTGGGAGCTCTTTGTTTCTTGTGGGAGAGATTGGTGGAAACGATTTCAACCATCCTCTCAAAGAACATAAGAGTATAAAAGAAATCAGAAAATATGTGCCCCTTGTGATTAATGAAATCTCTTCAGCTATCAATGTAAGACTTTTTTTTTTTTTTTAATACAAATACATTTGAATGGCTCATTTGATTTTCAGTTACTAGCGGGTCAGGCGTCAGGGGGACCCTTTGAAATATGAGAGATATGTTGTAAAGTTATAAGTCAGAAATATAACATAGAATTAAATAAGAATTTGAATAACAAAATATAAAAGAAAACTCAATAAATAGTTACTATGTATATATTTATATATTTTTTTATAATAAAATAATCAACTACTAAAATAATTAATATTTTATAGTAGAATAATAACATTTTCTATAAAGTAACTGCCAATTTTATTTTTTATATTTTTATTTCTATTTTTAAATGTAAATCTAATTTAATTATATTATATATGAAATTTGATTAAAAAATTAAATATAAAATAATTTTGTATTTTTATATTGTGCTTGACTTTTTGTGTCTATATACCATCATAGTTTTAATATATTTAAGTTGCTTTCAATGATACAGGTCAATCCTTAAAAAATGCTTAAATAAAAAGCATTATAATTTATAGGTATAAAAGAATATATATATATTCTTTATATATATATATATATATATATATATATATATATATATATATATATATTATAATGCTTTTACAATATTTTAGAAAATATCAAATTAACAAAACAAAACAAAAATGTTTTAAGAATTGAATTTATTTGATCTAATTCAAACAATATAAAATTATATCATTACCATTATTTATAAGAAAAAAAAGTTTGGAATCTAAACTCTTTAAACTAAAATTTTGTCAATGTTGTGTTTCTCTCTTATTCTTCTCTTTCCTGTTTGCTCAAGAATTAAAAAAAAAAAAAGAGTTGGTTTCTTAAATAGACTCTTTATCAAAAAATGAATGAAAGAATGTCTTAAATATTTAACTATTTTTTTCATGAATTTGAAATAAATAAAGAAGAGAGGATTGTATGATTTATTATATATTTTTACAATTTCATACTGTACTAGAATACTAGAAATAAAATGATAAATAGTAATACATACAGTAATTTAAGCCTTCAAATAATTATCCATGCGAACAATGTTTAAGCCTTCAAATAATTCATTTTCAGAAATTGATCGAGGTGGGAGCACAAACTCTCGTGGTACCAGGAAACTTTCCTATTGGGTGCAACTTCAAGTATTTGACAATGTTCCAAACTTCAAATAAGAGTGAATATGATGAAGCTGGTTGTCTAAAGTCGTTAAACAAGTTTGCTCAATACTATAACGACATGCTTTATGCTGAACTTAATCGACTTCGACTGCTTCATCCCACTACAACTATCATCTATGCAGATTATTACAATTCTGCCCTCAGATTATATCGTTCTCCAACACAATTTGGTATGAACTACTCTCTATTTTTGATAATGTTATTTTATTTTTTTATTTATATATAAAAAAATTCAAAAAAATAATGTGTAGAATGATAACTAAAAAAATAAGAATGATATTATGATACTGACTAGTTATCACTTATTTAAATGATATTAATTAAAGTGTATTTGATTTATGTTTTTATTTTTTGTTTTCAGTTACAGTTTTTTTTTTAGAATTTTGTAAGAAAAAAAAATAAAAACAATAATTTTTTTATTTTTAGGGTATGTAATTTATTTCTTGAGGATGAAATTTCAGGTATTACAGAACCAATTTCAAGTGCATGTTGTCCGCTGACAGATGTAAACAATCCTACTGATTTGCATTGTGGCAGCCCAGGAGTCATAGCTTGTGTTGATCCATCTCAATACATTCCTTGGGATGGATGGCATCTTACTGAGGCAGCATATAAATTGATTGCCCAAGGTTTATTCAATGGACCATTTACTAATCCTAAACTTGATCTTTCATGTGTACATAATTCAGAAATATAATATGATCTATGTTATCATCCAAAGAAATTAATCAAATAGATTTCGTTGTATTTATTTTACTGTTTCAGTCAGTCTAAAATCATAAAGATAAATATAGTTTGTTAAAAGCCTTCCACATATGTATTAAGATAAACGTGTATTAGGGATATGCTCACATTAAGAAAAGGTTCGTTACAAGAAATAATAAAATTTAGTTTAATAATGATGATTATCATACTTAAACAGAGACAAATTTGTTTGTTAATATTGATTATAACACACAGCCAAGGAATTACATATTGAAACTAATAAAATAGAACTTGAAAATATGCACTAATCAAGATTGTTCTAACAAATTTTCCAAATAAAGATTTACTAAGTATCTTCCAGTGGACAAAACATCAAGCCTTTTCTCGCTTGGTTCGTATTTTCCCTTCCGAAGCTGATAGCGATGTGTTACTGCTGAAATTGTATAACCTTGTCCTTCAATTGTCACACTCTCCCCACACTGCAGGTTCTGCTTTTTGGGGTAACAAAGAAGTTGGAAAACATTATGTTATGCACCATTTTAAATTGCATGTGCCATTTCTCGAGGAAGTTTTCAACCATTCATAGTAGATTAACAATTTTAATAGGTCCTAATTGGGAGTAAACTAATATATCCAAATCTGATTGTCATATCTGTTTTCATGAAAAAAAAAAACGAAAAAGAAAAACCTTGTGAATCATTTTAATTTTTAACCACAAAAGATGTAAATTAATTCGATAAATATCAAGGATTTGGTTAGTTCGACAAAAGTACCAAACTGGATAGTTTGTTGGATAGTTTTGGAAACTAACTCAATCATTGATGAGTAACAAATTAGTTTACATCTTTCATATATTGAATTGTCAACATTTAAATCTCGCACGATCAGAAATTAACCAACGAGAAAAAAAGAAACAGATGATAAAATCCAGTCACTGAAATAAATTAACCAACGAAAAATAGGGAACTCATGAAAAGAAAATATTGATAAATGTTGCATCTCCAAGATCAAACTATGACTAATCTATACCCATCAGTCTTCAAGATCAAACTCTGACTCAAAAAAAAGCTTAAATAGTACAAAAATTCATTCATCAGTTTATTTAGAGTTTAGACATCTCCGATCTCCATTAATTGCAGACAAATGGCAAAACTGTCCTAAAATTAGAAAAGCAATCAAAGTTTATTTTTCTCGAGGCTCTAGGAACAATGGTGCCAGCTTCATGCATTAGGCCACCATTTTCAATGAGAAATTCTCAATTCATTCACTTCTCGCAGCATTTGTGAAGCACGTGCCATTTCTAGTTTAAGACTCATCAAAGATCATGAGCTTTAAAAGGTGCACACTTTGCCTTTATATGTTCGTTCCACATCTAGCTCTTATTCAAGAAGGCATGCAATACATCCATTCAAGGTATCCATGGCCATCGCAGTAGGATGTGCGAATTGGATGCTCCTCCATAAGCTACCCTAGGGATATCTTACAAATTCTTTATTGGACTCACTTATCACATATCTAGTTCATGAGCACTCATTCAGGATGCCAAGCATCCTAATGGCTGCCCAATAAATATCATCGACACTTGCTCTAGTATCTACCATGGCACATCACACCTTGTGCCCCTCAACCAAGGACGGACTCTTCATCCTAGCATCCTCCCTAAACCATGTGACCATGGTGTGCACTTTTCTAACATTGTCAAAGGGGCATTCATGATGCTTGAATTCACTCCATTACTCGTCATCACCGCATCCGGTGTTAATTTTGGCTCTTACTAATCACTATCTATCATCCAAGCCTAACTTGATAAAAATCATGCTAGTAGTGTCTTTGATGAACTTGTTGCTAGACCTTTTATAAAAAGGTGGGAGTATAATTGACAGTTAAACTTTCGAGTAGCAACTATCCCAACTCTTACCTTAACCGCTTAGAATGGGAATTATTAGAAGTGATTCCAATTTCCAACAGCATAACTCTCTGAGCAAAGTCTCGTAAGGTAGATTTTAATCATGACAGCACATAACTGTCTACACGGCTTCAGAAATAGTTTTGAAAAGCACATGATTTCTTCTGCAAGAACTATGAATACAGAAACGGAATTCAGCCACAATAGTTTCTACTTGGCAGTGATCACCAGGTTTTCAATTTTCTTTCTATCGGACCAACTTTTCTTCTTTTTGAGAAAAAGAAGAATTTCATTACGAGAAGTAGGATAGGGGGATAAGGGTTCGCCTATACAAAAGCAAAGAAACCAAAAGATTTATCTATAAAACCAAACTTTCAAATTTGAAATTTCTCAACTTGACTTCATGAGCTTTGCACCATATAGATACTGGGCTTCTAATCCTATCCCCATAAAGTATGCTTGTCAAAAACCTTTATCATTGAAAGTTTGAGCATTAAGCTCCAAGAAAATAGTACAAATTCCAGTGAAAACTGCACAGTGCCAGAAACAATTTGTCTCTTATCTACTACCAAACCCAACACAGCAACCTAGTAAAAAAAAATCTGATGTAGGGTTGCCGGGCACACCAAACATTCATCAAAGATGCTACACAAATTGTGTCAACAATTATTCTTCTATAAGGGTGTTACTCTGTGGGTGAATCCTATGGTGTCTATTATATTGTGTCCAACTTATTAAAAAAGACAAATAAATAATATTTAAAAATTTTAAAAATTTTATTTTTATTTTAAACATTTTATTATTTATTTTTAAAAGTAAGTTCGACAATTTAGACATCACAATAAAAAAGACACCAGATAATTCACCTATTCTTGCAAACAGTGATTTGCGGTAAAGATATTATATATAAATTAATAATAAACTGAGGCTTTGGATGGGGTGGGCACTTACAGGAGGAAGGCAACGAACGCCAAGACATTTGGGCGGCGGAGTAATCTCAACCACTTTGTACGGATGGATGCTACCCCGTTCTCTGTCTCTGTCTCTGTCTCTCTTCCTGCACGAAATCTCAAACGCCATCGTCTGCTGAAAAGAGGAGAATATGGTAAATTGGCAAGTCTCAAAAGTTATATCCATGGGGAAAAATTACAAATCAGATTATGTTACCTTTTGATACGAACCAAGGCTACTGTTCCATGACGCCATTGCCATTCTCTGGACTCCAAAAAAGGGCTATTTTTCTTTCTTACTTTTCTATTCGGTTTTGTTCTTCTTTTCAGGTTTATGTGAAGTCCTGAATTCGAGGTGCCGATGTTCGAGCTAGAAGAAGCAAAATGGATAGCCCAGGGCCAGAAAAATCTGATTTTTCTTTCTCTCTTTCTTTCTTCTTTTTATTTATTTATTTTTAATTATGGTGGGACGTTGAGAGTGTAAGACCGTGGTTTCAATTTTTCCGAACACGAATAAAATAAGAGAGTAATTACCAGTCCCAAAAAATTTAAAAGTAAATTTTGTAGTTTAAAAAAAATTAATACAGAGATCAATTCTTAAAATTTTATTTTAATAGATAAATCAGTTTTTAATTTATTTTTTAACAGAATAATTATCTAAATCAGTCTCCAAAAATTTAAAAAACACATATTTTAGTTTAAAAAAAATTAATGTATATATCAATTTCCAACATTTTTTCTGTTAGACATAATAATCATTCGTCCAAAAATGAAATAAAATAAAATAATAATAATAATTATTATAATTATTATTATTATTATTATTATTATTAATTGCATAATAATATTGTATTATAAATTTTTGTATTTTTTAGACAAAAATAATAATAAATTTATTTATTAAATTTTTATGTGTGTATCTATATATATATTCACTCAACAATAACAACAACAACAATAATAATAATAATAATAATAATAATAATAATAATAATAATAATAATTTGATACAAGAAACTTAAGTTTAAAATTATTTGATATTTTTGTATTTAATATAATTAAAATATGTCCTATTTTAAAAAATATGTTTGTATTAAAAGAAATATGTATTTAATATAAATTCAAATTAAAATATTTTTTTTTAATACATACTTTTTAATACAAATATTTTTTTTAAATAGGACATCTTTTTATTATATTAAATATAAAAATATCAAATAATTTTAATCTTGAATTTTTTGTAAAATAATTTCTAATAATTTTATTTATTATTATTATTATTATTATTATTATTATTATTATTATTATTATTATTATTATTATTATTATTGAGTGCATATATTATATATATATATATATATATATATATATATAAAAGAATCTAATAAATAAATTTATTATTATTTTTGTCTAAAAAATACAAAAAATTATAGTACAATATTATTGTGTAATTAATAATAGTAATTATTTTATTTTATTTTATTTTATTTTTAGACGGAGGACTGTCATGTCTAATAGAGAGAAACGTTGGGGATTGATTTGTACATTAATTTTTTTGGGGGACTAAAATTTCTGTTTTTAAAATCTTTGGGGACTGATCTGGGTAATTACTCTGTCGGAAAATGAACTGAGGACTGATGTATCTGCCAGAGTAAAACCTTGATGATTGATCTATGTATTAATTTTTCTTGGAGACTAAAATGTCCACTTTTAAAATTTTTAGAGACTGATTTGGATAATAATAATAATAATAATAATAATAATAATAATAATAATAATAATAATAATAGGGATTTTTCAAATAAATAATTCAATTATTTTATTTATCAAAATATGTAATTTGACTTATCTCGTTTACATTGAAATAATTATAAATGTATCTAATTTATATTGTAAATAAGATAAGTCAAATTTTACTTTATACGTATTTCGTTTATAAATGAGATATTTGTAGTTTGAAAAAAAAAAAACATATATATTTCGTTTTCAATATAAACGAGATATATGTATCATTATAAAAAAATTACAATTAAAATAATATCAATAATTTAAATTTTTAGCATGCAATTAGTACTCAAAAGAATTGGTAGAAGAAATTAGAATAGATATATTTGATCAATTAGTACTAAAAAAGAGTACATAAAAAATTTTAGATTAAATTATAAATCGAATTGGATTGATTTAAATTTGAAAAATAAAAATCTCCTACTTGTTGGGAAATGCCTCTCTGAGTATGTTCGGTTTGCCTGCATAACTCATATTGTTTTTCTTGGCACTTTTCTTTATCCATCTCAATACGAAATCTTGTGAAAATTGATCGCACAGTTGCTCCCCTGCGTATGGATGGATTAGGATGCAACAGTGTCTCGTACCACTCCAGCCACAGCTTCTTGTCTGGTATCGGTGGGAGTTTCACCTCATACACTTTGAACACAACTTCTTGCTTTATCGGATGAATATATGTTCCCTACTCGACACTTGCAGCAGTACAGGCGGCAAGTGCATGGTGACATGAGAAATGGAGTGATTGGAAGAGATCACAATCACATGTGCCTGCACTCAACCAAATATGGAATGAACCTTGAGACCAACCCTCGAAAGGATTTAACTCTTTCACCACAAATACTGAAACCCTCCTGCTATAGTGCGTAACACGCATCTTCGAGATCCCCTCCCTGATCTTCTCAACGGCGGCTACCCGCCACTGAGAAAATTGATCTTCCGCGGCCAACTGTGTTTGTGCCTCTTTGCCCTTTTTGACGAACAACTGTTGCAACATTTCGTAAGTACATTACACGATTGCTAAAATCAGTAAATAACGCATACCCTTAAGTATTGCATTTATGCACTCAGAGAGGTTCGTTGTCATGTGCCCAATCGGCGACCGCCGTCACAGTGTTGTAACCATATTTTCTTTTTGAATCTACCAGCCCAGTCTGTCATCTCAAGCAACAAACCTCTCAATGCATTCATGTACTACTCGTACCCCATCTTACTTGGACTATAAGCAACATTTATGAGATATCGCTTGTCATCGGTAGATTCGAAACAAGACATGAAATTCACAGACATGTGCCTGACACAATAAGCATGGAACGCTCTAGGAGGGTTCCAACCACTATCGTTGGCTCTCAGTGCATCCTTGATTGCCTGGGATCTATCAGATATAATCAACAGGCCTTCTTGCGGTGTCACATGTCATTTCAAGTTTGTAAGAAAGAATGACTAGGACCTGTAGCCTCAGACTCAACAATTGCAAACGCCACAGGAAGGATATTACTGTTATTGTCTTGTGCCAATCTGATAAGCAACACACCACCATATTTGCTATACAGATGTGTGCCATCAACGGAGACAAAGAGCTTGCAATGCTTGAAAGCCTCCACACAGGTAGAAAAAGTCCAGAATACCTTATCAAATTGGCTGCAGTTGCGAACCACCAAGTGTCCATTATAGTACGGTACGGCCCTAAAATCACATATTGTTCCAAGGCAACAACTTTGTAATGCTTGAAGCAGCCTCAGCACCTTATTGTATGACTCCTTCCAATCACTGTATATCTACACAATTGCCTTTTATTTCATCATCCAGACCTTTCTGTATGAGAGTTTGAAGTGATAGCTTTGTCTAACTGCACCTTGTAAAATAGGGATACTAACTGATGGACTGGACTATATCAGAAGCAAGATGACGCTGCAGATAAGGTTGCTATCCAACTATTGATGGTTCCTATTGATGGTTCTAAGACATGGTGGGGCTAAATAGGTATGCGCATCTTCAAATTTATGCACCTCCCTAACGAAATAAAATATACATGGTAGGCATTTATAACCAAAATAATCATGATAAATAAGAATATAACACACAATTAAACTCTACTCGCCAATATCCGAGATTCTGTCGGAGGACAACATGGATACTCCAAGGACATCCTGCTACAAATTGACGGCAATGCACATGGTACTTTAATCAATCCGACTCCACAACTCGGTACTCACCACTTCTGTGAATGTTGTAATTCTTCATACCTTGCATTACTGCCTCTCTGTTTTTGAATCTATGGCCAACTTTGAACTCTACACTACCGAATATGCTGTAATTGTCTCCACTCATATTGAAAAATAGAGTTTTTCGTGCATCATGTCCAGATCCAATATATGATAGTGACTGGGTACAATTGATAAGGCCAAAATTGAGTGCACGGCGCAGGAAGAAGATACTGAACTGATGCGTCGACTGGAGTCTCTAGTACAAATTCCTCCTCCTCCTCATCATCTTCAGAAGAACCACTATCGTTGCTATCGGCTACATACTCCTCATCGGACTCTTCACTGTCCACACCCATGTCTTCCACTGGACTAGCATAGTGTATCGATGGTGGTGCAAGAGGTGGGTCATCCTGCACAAAATTTGAGTGGCCAGATCTACCGCCACCAGCATCACCAACCTCCACGAAAAGCTCCATCACTTGTTCCGTCATGATTCTCCCATGGAGGTCAAACATGAGGCGCACATGCTCATCGCCATAGAGTCAAAACAGACGAAATCGAAAAACTTTATTTCCCATCAGTACTAACAACCTATATCAAACTCTTCCAATCTCTTTACTCCCTCTGGCCTCTAGTATCAATGCTTCTCAATATTAGACTCTTTAACTCGGACAAAGAACTTACTCTCCGAATACAATAAAATGATATTATCACACTCAAATTTTACTCCAGTGTCACTATTTCTCATATGACAATTAGGATACACACTTACAATGACATATCTACTAGACATTTTCTCTTAATTTTTGGAAGAAAAACGGAGGAGAAGAAGAAGTGAAATGTTTGTGAAAAATACAAATAGTTGCAGATACTTTTATAGCTGCTAAAATTTTGTCGTACTGTATCTCGTTTATAATGTAAATGTCATAACTTATCGTTTATTTCATTTATGGTATAAACGAAATAACAATGTACATATCTCGTTTACACTGTAAACGAGATAACCACATTAAATATATCGTATCTTATTTCGTATACAGTGTAAACGAGATATACATATTGTTATTTTGTTTACACTGTAAATAGGATAAATAATAAAATATAAATTCATAAAAATGCTACAAATTACTTATATTAGTAAATAAAATATTTATTTTATTTATTTAAAAAAATCTGCTATAAAATGGGTATTGTAAGTAATTTGTAATAAAAAAAAATATAGGCAACCACCTTTTCATCCTACCAACTATGTAATAAATTTAAATTAGCTATTTTTTTAAATTTAATTTTAAATGAATAAAACTGGTTTAATTCTAATTGTGTAAAAAAAAAAAACAAAAATCGCGCCATTCCTATTCCGTCTCACTCTCTCTTGATTGCAAAAAGGGTGTTGTGCTCCTTTCCTTGCCATGGTGTTGTGCCCTCTCCTTTCCGGCATGTTGTGCCGTCATTTTACACGTCTACTTCAGCATGTCGTTGTCTTCATCGCAATGTTAAACACGTTGATTCTGCAGCAGAATTAACGCTACTGATGGTCAAATCATCTTCAACCTTGTGTTCTCTATTTATCATCAAAATTGCAGCATTGTGCGCTTTTCCCTTACCATCTTTTTGCACAGATATTGTCATCGTTCATCATCCTCGTCACGGTGTTTTAATCCTCGTCAATTGTTCATCATGAATGACTTCCTCAAACAACGAAGGGAATTCAAATTTCATTAATTTAGGAGTTGTATCTGTGAATTATCCTTCTCTTAAAAGAGAATTATGAGGATGTTATGTTACTCTTCTTCCTCTTCATTATATTCCTGAATTCAAATACTTTTTTATGTTCCTTTCACAAGAGTTTTGAATTTTTTTTTTTGTATGTTTTGGATATTTTAAAAATGATTTTAAATGTTTTTCGTTTGAGAGTTTAGAATTTTTTTGGTAGTGTTCGGATGTTTTTTTGGCTATATTTTAAATATTTTTTTATGTTTTTGGATACGTCTATTATTAGGTTTTGAATATTTTTTCTTGATAATTTTAAATGTTTTTTTGCTACGTTTGTATGATTTTTTGATATTTTTGGTAGGTTTTACCGTTTTAGATATTCTCTCCGGATAACGTAGGTGTTTTTCTTTTTTGCCTAATGTACAATTGGTTCATGGACTTGCTCCCTTCACTCTCTAACTCTTGTAAACTACTTTCTTTGGTAATCACTCATCAATAATTTAAATTGAATTAATATATTTATTTATAATATATATTTAAAAAAATTATATTTTATTATTTTAAATATGTTAATCGTTAAAAAATCAAATTAGTTCAATCAATTTATCAATTTTTTATTTTATTTTTAGTTGATTCATTGACCATTAATTTTAATTTTACTTTAAATCGGATCAAATTAGTAAGCTCAATTTGATTCTCGGAACTATGGTTAGTTGGCTACATATTAATATCATTAATAAAAAATACAAGAAACGAAATCATAATAAATTTGAAAAATAACATTTTTAAAATGCAACATTTTTTTGTTTTTCAACATATATCATCCTATTATTAGTATTGTGAACACGTAACAGTTTGAAAATCATACATATAAAAAGGAAACAAAAAATTAAAAGAAATCTATTACAAGTATTTTTTGTTGTTCGCGCTCACATTAATCCTGTGAATAGCAATGATCTTAAGGGGTGTATGATTGGAGAAATATTAGAGCATTCCCAGAAATGTTTAGATGGGAATATCTTATTCTCATGTTTGTTTCAAAGTTTTAAAATATATTCTCAGGTAAGTTTTATTCCTTGGAATCAAAATCCCACTGATTTAATTCCCATCTCCTCCCTAGTTATCTTTGATTCCAATGGTTATCTTTGATTTCAATGGGAAGGGAATGTGTATAACAAAGTAAAAAGACCAAAATACTCTTGTTAATTTCACTCCAACCCTTCTTTTCAGATTTTTTCCAATTCATTTCAAACAAAATGAAACCCTAACAGAGAGCTCCTCCTCCATGAAAACCAATCCCTAACGAGGCTTTTCTTCAAATTCACGGAAGTTCCACCGGCGTCGGTGCCGCCTCGCCGCCGATTTGGATTTGCATGGCCACCACGCTTCTTATTCTAGAAGGAAATCGTTCTCGTTCGTGTTCGTCATCACAGCTCATCTCGGTTCACCGCCACTGCGTTTTCGCCGCCATCATCGCGACTCTGTTCAGATCCTCTGCGTTGTGTGGTTGTGCGTGGCCTCTCTCCTCCGTCTGAGCTCGGTTGCTCGCGCGTCTCTCGCCTCTGCGTCTGCTCGAGTTGTACTTCGTATTCGTGTTGTCTCCCTCGTCTCTCTCCCTCCTCGCATCTTCCTGTTTCTGTTCATCTTTTTCAAGAACAAGTTTGTTCTAGGTTTAAAATATTATTAACTTAATTTGTTTGGAATTAGAATGTGATTTCAGTTTCAGTTCTGAGCTCATTGATTATAGTATTTAATAGTGATTAATATCTTACTTTGATTAGGACTAATACTTCTTTCTGTCTACTTATTCCTGTTTTTATGATAATGATTCATGTTTGAAAGGATTTTCTGCCGTATGGTTTTGCAATTCATCATTTTGGAATGATAAGGAAAGATCGTGAGCTTGTTGAGTGTCTCCTTGCTAACGAAGGAATAATTGTTACTGGCCATTGTTGGGCTTTGTTAGCTTGTTTATTGGGCCGGTTTTTTTTTTTTTTAAATTTCTGCACCATTAACAAATTAAGTTACACACATAATTGGATTATTAATTCAACAATTCAACAATAATATCATAAAAAAAAATCAACAATAATTATATTTATTCATCATCAATAAATTGTAATTAATTCTTTAAATTCAACAATATCAATAAAAGATATTAAAATATTGAATATAATTATATAGTTCTAGTGATAGAAACTTAATAATTCATCCGATGAAAATAAATTTTTGCATTATTATTTTGTTATTTCTTATAATAACTTAAGATATAACTATAGATAATAATTTTTTTAGTTATTAGGTATATAATTTAATATACTAAAAAATACTCTAAAAATATTATTACACACCGGTACAATTTTAGTTTTAATTTTTTGATTAAAAAATTATAGATGATTTTTGTTAATTTAAGAGATATTCAAATGATGAATTTATAATAGAATTGTACAATAATATGAAAAGCTTTTAAGCCTCTTAAATAATAAAATTTAAGTTAGTAATAATAATTATTATTGTAATACCTATGATTTGATTAAAAATATCATATCTTAAAATAAGTGGTAACTATAATTGGATTGTTGTTCAAGTTTATTTAATTCACATTATAAAAATTTAATCTTGATTTAAATTATTTTAAAAATTTGTATAAAAAAATAATAAAATATAAAATATGATGTATAGCTGTATTTACTCATGAATGACTATAAGTTACTTTATCAATCTTTGTTTACACACTGATTTTAAGTTCTTAACACCACTTCTACTCTCAATTTTTTTTCTTCGATCATTATAAACTCAACCATCTTAACAGAAAAGTGAATTCCAGATATAAACACCAATTATTATAGGTTGTGGTGCCTAAATTGCCTAATTTATTTTTATAAGTAAAAAATAAAATGTATAAAATAAACATAAAATATTTAAAGTTTATTAAATATTATTTTTTTTATCTTTTTTAATAAAGTAGGCATCATATTTATTATAAGCTAATAAAGTACTCTTAATCTTTTGCATTGAACGTGTACTTCCAAGTTTTGTTTTTTGTGAGTGCATCTGACATAAATAAAAAGGGAGTTAAATTCTAAAGTAGTCTCTGAAATTCACTATTTGCACTAATTTAGTCCTTGATTTACCAATTGTACCATTTATGTCTCCAATTTTGTAAAAATTGCACCAAGATCGTCTCTAGTCACATTTCTGTGCAAATTAATGAACGCCGGCAGTGACCTGTCACTGAGAAGTCACGCCCGCCCAACCTTCTTTCTTTCTTCTCTTCTTCTCTGAAACCCAGCCCAGCCCGCAGACCTCCACACCAACCTTCCGTCCGTCCGTCCATCCCTACCGCCGGCGACCACCGTCGCTAACCCTCCCTCCTCCCTTCTTCCTTTTCTTTCTTCCCTATTTCTTCATTTCTTTCCTCCTGTACGCAACACCCCTGTTCGTGGCGTCACCTCTGTCTGCATCTTCCAGTTCCGATGAAAACCACCAGCGGCGGAGAAACTCTGTGCCGCTACGACACTACCTCCGCTCCTTACGCTATCTTCTTTTTTCACTCCTCAACGCAGGTTCCATTTCATTCTCTGTGTCTGTTTCTTTTTTTTTCTAATTATTTTTTTATTTCAGTGCCTTTTGATTCTGTTTTTATTGATCTTGTTAGACTTAGTGCATGTTTGGACGCCATTATTTTGTTAAAAATAGATCTTTTTTCAATAAAAAAGATCTTTTTTTATTTTTTAACATGTTTGGCAAATTTCTAGTAGTAAAAGTAAAAGTACTAGTAAAATAAAAAAAGATCTTTCTTGAAAAGTTATAATTTACATCTTTTTTTAAAAAATCTTTTTTCCTTAAAAAATATTTTTCATATAATAAATAAACAAAAAAGTACTTTTATATTGTTACACCCAAACATAATTGATAGATAAAAAAACCTTTTTAGATGAGATATCCAACCATAAAATTACTTTTACTTCTCTATAAGATCTTTGAAAAAAAGATATTTTCTTAAAAACTCACCCAAACAAGCCCTTAGGATAGTTGATTATTTGTGTTTCTGGACTGAATGTGTATTGGCTGGTTGAAATTTTTGGGTTGATTGATGCTTACATTAAATTGAAATTGTTGTTTATGAATCTTATGTCTGATAAATTGCCTGAAAGTTAAATCTTATGTCTGATCATCATAGGCTTCAAATTTTATTTTCATTAGGCATTGTAACTCATATTGTGCAGTTTTCTATAAGTTTTTATGATGATTGAGATTGAATTTTGGTTATACACTTGGTGAATGTTCTTGCTTAACACCAAATTGAACTGAAATTTTAGAATTCATTCCTTGTTTGGTGTTATATGTTAAGTGCATACAGAGTTAGCAAGTGAATTGATGATATTGCGTATCCATGTAGTTGTTGAACATAAATGATCATATACACAATCACACGAAGGTGACGATGCCATGCTAGAAATTGGGATTAAAACTAGGCATAGGGACCACATTGGGTCAAACAGTTTCAATTGCCACCTCAGCTTGCCGTTATCTACGCCAGCATGACTTCTCAGTGTCAGGTCACTGCCGGCGTTCATTAATTTGCCCGGAGATGTGGCTAGGGATGACCTTGGTGCAATTTTTACAAAGTCGGGGACATAAATAGTGCAATTAGTAAGGAACTACTTTGGGGTTTAACTCATAAAAAAGAGCCCATGACAGATCATTTTATGAAAGTAAAAACGTATATGCCTACATATATCAAATCTCCACCACCCCCTTCACCATCTCCTCCTCCACCTTACTACTATAAATCACCTCCTCCCCCATCTCCTGTGCCTCATCCACCTTATTACTACAAGTCTCTACCACCACCAGTGAAATCTCCACCTTACTACTACAATTCTCCTCCTCCACCAGTTGTATATCACCACCACCCCATCACCAGCTGGTCGTTTAGGTTGTAGGTAAAGTCTATTGCTACAAATGTTATGACTGGGCATACCGAAAAAAATCTCATAACAAGAAATACCTCAATGGTACTTTATAATTCATATGTACTTCTTTTTTATCCGTTTATAGATATTATTTCTAGTATGAAAGTATTCTTTCTTTTTATTTAATTGAGTTATAGTTTAACTTTTAGTACTATTTAATTGATGCAATGTGCTTTTTCGTTACTTTTGGAGAAGCAAAACGACTTTTCTATATACTTCTTTAAAACTCGGTTAAAAAAAAAAAACTCATGTTTCTATTATTTTATCAAGGTCAACAATAACTTTGCACAATTTTCCTTGTCTGAAAACGATTTTGTTTATTTTTTCTATTCAAGTTTCTATTAAAGAGGAATGGCACAGTTACTAGTCACTATTGCTTTGAACCATTTTCCTTCTTTGATGAAAGGAGGAGGCTTAGCATCTAAAATTGGTTCACGGATTAATGTGGAGTTGTGGACCACATCTGTTTTGTCCTTCTTCAAACAAACTTCTCTATGTGCTTAACGATTGGTTCATGTTGTGAACCAATTCAGTACTTTCTTCAGCTGCCACCACCAATACAGTTCTCCTCGCCACTGTATTTCACTGTCTAACACCACTCCACCAGGCACCAGCATATACCCTTTTTTATTTTTGTCAAAGTTATGGTTTACAATATAAATAGATGTGAATAATTGAATCAAACTCAAATAATGTAAACCATTCCCTTTCCCTTCCCATCCCCAGTTCTTCTTTCCCTTTTCCTTCCTCTTCTCCTTCCCCAATCTGAGGCTTTTTCCCTTTTCCTTCGACTTCCCCTTCTCCAACCCATCCCCAATTCCCCTTTCACTTTCCCTTCTCCTTCTGAAATTTTTCATATAAACCAAATCACAGATAAAATATTTTTAGCCTCTTCTACTTGCTAGGTTGAAAAGATTAAGAATAGCTGCATGTGTTTTCTATGGCATCAAGTTATTTACAATCCATCCTGTCACCACTTTTAAGTTTTTCTAAATAGTAAATAACCAAAAACGTCTGTGGTTTAAGTTTTTCTGTGATTCATGAGGATCATATTCATCTCCGATCCTTCTTTCGGATGAAGCAGCCGCTACTCCGTCTCTCAGATCTGGCTCACGGGATCGGAGTCTCACTTTACTAACTTCTGCAAGGTTAAGTTTCTATTATCTCTTTCAGCTAAAAATAATTATTTATTATTTTCTGATCTGCACTCCTGATTTGGATCTGAGGTTTCAATACATATTTGTGCATAAGTTCGATCTTCTTCTTTTCACTGTCTTCCCTTTGAGTGTAACTCCAGTTTTAATTTATCCCTAGTTACCGCTCTTAGATTTATTTATTTGTTTGTTTGTTTGTTTATTTTTGGTTCAGGTAAATGAAGAAGAAAGTTATACAGACTTCAACCATGGATCTATTGCGCTGTATATGGTATATACAACTTGCTACTCTTCTTGTTTCACCTCCAATCCGCAAAACTACGGTAGCTGTATGTGTCTTCAGATATTTGGTGTATCTCAAGGTGCCTCTGCTCTATATATTCCTTTCCCTTTGTACTGTGATGTCTACCTGTATCATTATTATATGTTTAGATTCAAGAGTTTTACAAAAGTCACCATCTATGCTCTCTTTTTTTGCTATATTCATCATGTTCTTTTGTGTTTCTAACTCATCACTATTCACTAGCTAAAGATCTTATAGTTTAAGAGATAACAGCAATTAACTTAGTGCCTAGATGAGTACAAACAATTTTTTATCCTACAGAAAAATTCTTGTATACAAAGAAAAACATAACATATGATGATATGGTAGAGCAATTAAAAAATATACATGATGTATATTCACATATATCATGACTTAATGTTCGGTTGGCCTTGTGGGAGTGATATATGAACATAAAGGATATTATTTATAAGGTGCATAGTGAAATTGAGACTATTTTAATTTATAAAGTTGGTGGTGACTTCTTCTAGTTTTGTTAAATACCTTAATATAGGGTATGTCTAAAAGGAACACAACCATTATGTGTTTATTGGATACGCCACATTTATATAAACCATTAGATTTGATTAGATGAAAATCAGAGGTTAATATGGAAGAAAAGCATTGATGAATTCTAATAAATACAGAATATTCTAGTACATAAATAAATATTTTAAATGACAATACTTTAATACACAATACTTTAAATGATAACAGAATCTTTTATTCTTAAATAATTAAATATAAAATATATAAATACAAAAATATAAATATTCTTTATTCAATAAGATTAATTATTGTGCAAGAAATTTTTATAATATTAAAAAATCTTATTAAAATAAAATTTTAAACTGTAACATAAAAATATAAAATAATTAAAATTTTATTTTATATTACTTGACAAATAATTAGATTATTATATTCAAAATTTATTAATTAACTAATTTTGTTAAAGATATTATTATATAAAATAATTTTTCATCAAAATATTTTAAAAATATAGTTTATTTAAAATATTAGATAATACATGAAAATATTAACTTTTTTATTTTTTTTAATTTTTTTAAAAAAATAATATAATTCTAAAAACATGCCTATCATATTACATATTTACTTATATTAGTAAGATCTAAACTAATCAAACTTACGTAATTAAAAATATAAAACATATAAATACAAAAAAAATAAAAGTATTTTGGATATATTATGATATTTGTTATATTAGTATGACCTAAACTAATCAAGCTTATGTAATTAAAAATATAAAACATATAAATACAAAAAAATAAAATAAAAGTATTTTGGACATGTAAATTCTACTCTATTTTTTATATTTTAACATGTAAATTACCCTTTATGACATATCACTTTTTAATTGGTTATTATGTTAACTATGATTAAGTTATTTTGTAATTAAAAAATTATTTAAAAAAATAAATGTATAATTTGATAAAATACTAAAAACTGAATATTTACTCTCTGTAACTTTGTTATTTCTCTCTCTGATTGCTCTTCTGTGTTGATTTCAATTTGTAATGGATCTGCTATTAGTTAAAGAGAGTGTATTTGATCGTACTGCTATTTTGTAATTGTCTTTTACTCTTTAGTTCACAAGATTTCCTGTCACATATAAATTTTTTATTATCAGGATGCATTAATCTATGATTTAGGGTTGTGATAACTATTGCATATATTATAGTGATGCTTGAATTAGATATACATTTAATCCGTCTATTAGAATTTAAATTAGACTATATCAATTAGTTCAAAGACGTTCTTTGGAATGGTTATGGCTCATTGGATCGTACACAAGATCCGTTACATTAGATATTCAAAGGATATTTGCATCTTTACTCTTCGTCCTGCTTCGAGTTACAATGTGCTTTCAACGCACTTTGAGTGATGAAAAAATAATGGAAGGGAGGAAATATATTTCACTCAACATAGAAGGTGTTTTTCAATGGAAGGGTGGAACGAATTTAAGTAATAATGATTTGGCAAAAGAATATATATTTATTTTTTAATATTTACAAAAATTATATAATTATTTATCTTAAAAAAATATTTAATTATAAGATGGTCCTACTTTAGTTAAGATGTTAATTCTCATTGAGTTAAATTAACTCAAATTAAAATTAAACATCTAATTAAATGTGTCACGTCATAGAAGCTAATTTATATATGAGAAAATTCCACTCCCCTCCCCTGTGAGATGCTAAAATGACACTCCCCTCCCCTCTATTTTATAAATGTACATTTCCCTCCCTTCTAACTTTTAAAAAACCTCATTTTTAATCCATTTTAAACTTTTTGTGTTAACTAATGTTAACTTTATCCATTTTTTAAGAAAAAAATTATTTTTTAAAAAAATATTCATTAGCAAAAATTTTATTTTTTATTATTAAATTTATCTTAATAAAATATTCTTTAATAAATTATTTTTTTATTGATTAAATTGTATTTTTAAAAAATTTAATAATTATGTTATTTTTTAAAATACCCTTTAATAATTTTTTAATTATTAAATTATAATTTTACCAAAATTTTTGTTAACAATTTGTTTATATTTTACTATTAATTTTTCGATATCTATATATTATTTTAACATTAAATAAAAATTTTTAGTAAGATTATTTTTCAATATCAATAAATATTAATTGTTATACATATTACCAGTGGTAAGATTTTTTTATTTAATATTAAAATAATATATATTAATATAAAAAAATTAATAGTAAATATAAAAATAATTGTTAACAAAAATTTTAGTAAAATTACAATTTAATAATTAAAAAATTATTGAAAAATAGGTATCTTAGAAAAAAATAATTTAATTATTAATTTTTTTGAAAATATTTCGTTAAAAATACAATTTAATTAATAAAAGAATAATTTATTAAAGGATATTTTGGTAAGCAAAATTTAATGATAAAAAATAAAATTTTTGTTAATGAATATTTTTTCAAAAAATAATATTTTTTCATAAAAAATGGATAAAGTTAACATTATTAACACAAAAAATTTAAAATGGATTAAAGAGGAGGTTTTTTAAAAGTTAGAAGGGAGGAAAATGTACATTTATAAAATAGAGGAGAGTGGAGTGATATTTTAGCATCTCGCAGGAGAGGGGAGTGGCATTTTCTCTTTATATATTGTTTTAGAGGAGATTTGGTAAAATTCACCTATATATATATATATATTTGGTCGAGTTAAAGAATAAAAAATTTAACTAAAACAATAAAAAAATACTTGAAAATAATAAAAATAAAAAATAATTTTATTATAAATATATAATTTTAAATATTATATATATGAAACTTTAAATGTTAATTTTAATAAATAAAAAATATTTATTTTTTATATTTGTTACACTTGCTCCATTGCGCTGCGGTTTTAAATAAGCTTTTTTTTTAAAACTTTGGCTCATTAGTAGTTAATATTTTCCGGGAATTCTAATTCATGTATTAAGAAATTTATGGGTAGTTGTAGTCACTTTGATTTTTGGTATTTTGTTAGAACATGGCATGTGATCAAACATTTTTTTTGTGACAACTTTATAAAGATTAGATTAATTGATTTAAAATTATTGGTCATTGTCTAAATTTTAAAATTATTTATAAATTTTGTAAGGTTTTAATACGAAGATTAAAAAAAATAATAGATTGGTGAACAAAGTGTAAATATATCTCTCACTAGTCAATATCACCTCAAAAATCTTTACATCTTAATGTCAAAAATCTCTACATTAAAAATCTCTACATCTCAATGTCAAAAGTTACGTAAATCCCTACATCTCAATGTCAAGCTACGTCAGCAAAGCCAGATGGAGCATCCAGTAGATCATCATCAGGATCATCAGCAGTACTTTCAGCAAAGCATGTCAAGCTACGTCAACAAAGTCAGGTGGAGCATCCGGTAGATCATCATCAGGACCATCAGCAGGACCATAGGACCATCAGCAAAACCAAGACCATCAGCAAAGCGATCCGAACCATCAGAGTTGTCATCACTCGTTGGGGGAGGACTGGAAGGGATGATGACAGCAGCCTCCTCTGGGACTGGAAGAGGGGGGCATGAAGCTGGTCGAGATACAACTGTAAATCTAAGACCCCCGCAAAAAAGAGCTCATAGTTATCAGCTACAAAGTCCCCAAAGTCAAGGTGGAAAAACCTCAGTCGAGCCTTCAAATCCGGTAGGAAAATTCCCATGAGCAGAGAAATGACAATCCTAGCCTGCTCTACAGTCAGTATCGACGAAAACAACGAAAAGAGACCGATACACCCCTCTTTCGTAGCGTAAATCACGAGTCAGAATCTGCAAATGTGTCCAATCAGCCATAATGTCTAACAAAAGATAGATAAATATTAGTGCAGAAGAATTCATGCACAATACTATTTGTTGATCTAAGAAAAATTAATATTAGTAGATTTTAATACTAATATCAAAACAAATAACCTTAATTACAATACTAGCATGGAAATAGATCAAGTAAATTAATAAATTTTTAGTAAAATTTATATTTATATTAATATTAATAATGGTATATAATTAAAATATAATTGATTTGAAAAATAGATATTTATTTATACTATATAATTAATATTTGTCATAAAGAATATTAAGAAGCACAATCTGCGTCTTCTCAGTCATTGTGCTTCTTAATATTCTTTGTGACAAATATTAATTATATAGTATAAATAAATATCTATTTTTCAAATCAATCATATTTTAATTACATACCATTATTAATATTAATATAAATATAAATTTTACTAAAAATTTATTAATTTACTTGATCTATTTTAATACTAGTATTGTGATTAAGGTTATTTGTTTTGATATTAGTGTTAAAATCTACTGATATTAGTTTTTCATAGATCAACAAATAGTATTGTGCATGAATTCTTATGCACTAATATTTATCTATCTTTTGTTAGACATTATGGCTGATTGGACACATTTGAAAATTCCGACTCGTGATTTACGCTACGAAGGAGGGGTGTATCGGGTTCTTTTCGTTGTTTTCGTGTCCATACGACTGTAGAGCAGACTAGGATTGTCATTTCTCTACTCAGTAAATTTCCCTACGGGATTTGCTGGTTCAACTGAGGTTTTTCCACCTTGACTTTGGGGACTTTGTAGCTGATGACTATGAGCTCTTTCTTGCGGGGGTTAGATTTACAGTTGTATCTCGATCGGTCTCATACCCCCCTCTTCCAGTCTGAGTGGAGGCTGCTGTCATCATCCCTTCCAGTCTTCCCCCAGCGAGTGATGACAATTCTGATGGTTCGGATGGTTTTGCTGATGGTGTTGATAGTCCTGCTGATGGTCCACCTGGCTTTGCTGATGGTCCTGATGATGATCTACCGGATGCTCCACTTGCCTTATTGACGTAGCTTGACATGCTTTGCTGATGATTTAGCGGATGCTCCACCTGACTTTGCTGACGTAGCTTGACATTGAGATATAGAGATTGACGTAACTTTTGAGGTAATATTGACTTGTGAGAGATATATCTACATTTTGTTCACCAATCTATTATTTTTTTAAATCTTCGTATTAAAATCTTACAAAATTCATAAATAATTTTAAAAAATTTAGATAATGACTAATAATTTTAAATCAATTAATCTAACCTTTATAAAGTTGTCACAAAAAAATGTTTAATCACATGCCATATTCTAACAAAATACCAAAAATCAAAGTGACTACAACTACCATGAATTTCCTAATACATGAATTAGAATTTTCGAAAAATATTAACTACTAATGAGCCAAAGTTTTAAAAGAAAGCTTATTTAAAACCGTAGCGCAATGAAGCAAGTGTAACAAATATAAAAAATAAATATTTTTTATTTATTAAAATTAACATTTAAAGTTTCATATATATATAATATTTAAAATTATATATTTATAAATAAGATATTTTTTATTTTTATTATTTTCAAGTATTTTTTTATTGTTTTAGTTAAATTTTTTATTCTCTAACTCGACCAAATTTATATATATAGGTGAATTTTACTAAACTTTCTCTAAAACAACATGTAAATTAGCCTCTATGACGTGACACATTTAATTAGATGTTTAATTTTAATTTGAGTTAATTTAACTCAATGAAAATTAACATCTTAACTAAAGTAGGACCATCTTATAATTAAATATTTTTTTAAGATAGATAATTATATAATTTTTGTAAATATTAAAAAATAAATATATATTCTTTTACCAAATCATTATTACTTAAATTTGTTCCACCCTTCCATTGAAAAACACTTTCTGTGTTGAGTGAAATATATTTCCTCCCTTCTACTGTTTCTTCATCACTCAAAGCGCGTTGAAAGCACACCGTAACTCGAAGCAAGACGGAGAGTAAAGATGCAAGTATCCTTTGAATATCTAATGCAACGGATCTTGTGTACGACTTTGAACTAATTGATATAGTCCAATTTAAATTCTAATATACGGATGGATTAAATGCATATCTAATTCAAGCATCACTTTAATATATGCAATAGTTATCACAACCTTAAATCATAGATTAATGCATCCTGATAATAAAAAATTTATATGTGACACGAAATTATGTGAACTAAAGAGTAAAAGACAACTACAAAATAGCAGCATGACTAAATACATTCTCTTTAACTAATCATAGATCCATTACAAATTGAAATCAACACAACAGAGCAATCAGAGAGAGAAATAACAAAGTTACAGAGAGTAAATATTCAGTTTTTAGTATTTTAAATAATTTTTTAATTACAAAATAACTTAATCATAGTTAACATAATAACCAATTAAAAAATGATATGTCATAAAGGGTAATTTACATGTTAAAATATAAAAAATAGAGTAGAATTTACTATATATATATATATATATATATATATATATATATATATATATATATATATATATATATATATATATATATATATATACGAAAAGTGTACAAATGTCATAATATTTTCAAAATACTTTTATTTTATTTTTTTTGTATTTATATGTTTTATATTTTTAATTACGTAAGCTTGATTAGTTTAGGTCATACTAATATAAGTAAGACCTATATGTTTAGTTTATGTCTTACAAATGTCATAATATTTTTAAAATATTTTTATTTTTTTTGTATTTATATGTTTTATATTTTTAATTTCGTAAGCTTGATTAGTTTAGATCTTACTAATATAAGTAAATATATAATATGCTAGGCATGTTTTTAGAACTATATTATTTTTTTTTAAAAATTAAAAAAATAAAAAAGTTAATATTTTCATGTATTATATATAATATTTTAAATAAATTATATTTTTAAAATATTTTGATGAAAAATTATTTTATATAATAATATCTTTAACAAAATTAGTTAAGTAATAAATTTTGAATATAATAATCTAATTATTTGTCAAGTAATATAAAATAAAATTTTAATTATTTTATATTTTTATGTTATCGTTTAAAATTTTATTTTAATAAGATTTTTTAATATTATAAAAATTTCTTGCACAATAATTAATTTTATTGAATAAAGAATATTCATATTTTTATATTTATATATTTTATATTTAATTATTTAAGAATAAAAATTTTTGTTACCATTTAAAGTATTGTCATTTAAAATATTTATTTATGTACTAAGATATTCTGTATTTATTAGAGTTCATCAATGCTCTTCTTTCATATTAGCCTTTGATTTTTATTTAATCAAATCTAATGGTCTATATAAATGTGACGTATCCAATAAGCATATAATGATTGTGCTCATTTTAGACATACCCCTTAATATATTACAAATACTTTAATATATCCATTAGTTTTAGACTTTGTTCATATATATTATCATTTAAAAAAAACAACTCAACATCATAGGAATAGAGCTTATTACAAGATAAATAATAAATATAAAAAAATGAGAGTCTTTCCTGTGTGCTCAACATGTACTAAAAAATATTGCTGACTTAGTTATAGTTTTCTTCCTTATTTTTCGTTTAAATTTTTTCCCTCTCCAAATTTCAATTCCAATTGGTTGGTTCATATGCTTTACCGGTGTTCTGGGCTATTAGTTATTGAAAAACAGAATCATCTTGTTTTATATTTGTTATGGAATTGGCTCTATCTCTATTTCTCAAGCCTTCATGCCAGTTTAGTAGTTTAAACTTACAGCAAATTTTGGTTTCGCAGTCACTGTCAGTGAGGTTGAAGCTCTTTTTGAGCTATTTAAGAGCATAAGCAGTTCGGTTGTTGATGATGATCTAATAAGCAAGGTACCATATAGCAAATGCGTTTTCCTCCTAGTCTCAAACATAGTTGTATTTATGGCATCTATTTTGTGATGTTCATTTTATTATGAGATATTTGGTGTGCTTTTTTTATTTCTTTGATATGAATGATCAACAATATACTACATTGTTTTTTGTCTTTTTCATTTTCTTAAATAGAATCTGTCACACAGTATCATGATGAATTGCTTATACAATTACCAATATTTTTTATTTCTATTTGTTCTTCACATTCATTTCATAGTCTGTTCTTTGATTACAGTGTTCTTTCTTTGCAGGAAGAATTTCAATTGGCAATCTTCGAGAATAGGAGAAAGGAGAATCTCTTTGCCAATCGGGTACTATACATACGATTATACGAATAAGGCCTTCATTTTTAAGGTTTCTTGCATGCATGAGTGAATGCGTATCTAGCATCACAAATGTAATTTGTTAAATCGATGATTTGCAATGCAAATAGGTTACTAAAGACATTGTTCTATCGCCATATACTTTCGGAAGAAACTCAATTTCTTAATCCCTTTAATAACCTGAAACATAAATACTCATGATGACACATTTAGTTAGAGGTCAGTATTCTTTTAGATATAAAGGCACATGCATCTCCATATTTAAATTTTCATATAGAAATCAGTGTTTTTTGAGTCTTCCCTAATTGCTACTTAGTAATAAATTTCATTGTTTGTCATGTTATCTCCAAGCATTAGTCATTTCAGTTAACTGAATGTCCTTTTGACATTAGAATTATACTGCATGCAGATCTTTGATCTATTTGATGTTAAGAGGAAGGGAGTAATTGAGTTTGATGACTTTGTTCGATCTGTCAATGTCTTCCACCCAAATGCACCACTGGAAGACAAGATTGATTGTAAGTTGAAGATTGAATCCTAACCCCTTTTCGGAATAAAGTAGATTTCGATTGTGAAACTCATATGTTAGGTTTTGCATTCTCTTGCAGTTTCATTTAGGCTCTATGATTTGGACAGCACAGGCTTTGTAGAACGCCAAGAGGTAGCACATAACGCAATCCTATTATGTGTCAATTTACTTAGATTTTCACTGTTTTTCATGATATTATATTTTCACTCTGTTTTTCATGATATCAAAAAACAACTAGCCCTACAGAAGTCTGCTCTACGAACACTTAATAAGTGATATTCGCCACTAAAATATGATTTGTTGTAGTGTTCATCTACGTCTCTGCTTACGTCCGATTAATTTTAGTGATCCTAGCTTCATTGTTCTTTTGCGTTATTTCTAACAGCTCAAGCAAATGTTGAATCCGCTTCTCTGTGAATCTGAAATGATGCTAGCAGATGAGGTGATTGGTTTTTTTTTTACTAAATACAAAACGACGTCGTTTCAAGTCCTCTACAATGGTAAGGATGGATAAAAATTATTTTAAGAGCTACTATGAGTTTCAGAGGACAATTTCTTTAAGGCTCGAGTGTAAGTTCAAGACTACTTTGATATTTAACTCTTAAAAAAATATATATTATACATTTATATTTCTTTTAAATAATAAACAATAGGTCATTAAGATTAGGTAGGTCATTGTTTCAACAAATATTTTTAGGTATCAAAACTAAAGCTATAAATATCGATGCATGAGTCTATCTTTTCACTCACTTCTAGCACTGTTCTTTTTTCGTAGACTATTTTTTCACTCACTTCTAACACTACTCCTTCTTCGTAAATCTCTTATTCTTGTTTCTAACATGGAAGGATCGAAGTCACATGATATTCTTATTTTTGAAAAATATTGGTAAGATATTTTTTTTATTGATTACTTGAACTACTATTTCATATAAATGATGTATCTTGTTAATTATATTTAATTTAAAATAATTAATTTATACAAAATATAACACTTTTAAATAAAAATATAAAAAATATTATATATTAATACGTGTATAACTAAATTTTTTAAAGAATATAAAAAAATAAAAAAAGTAATTTTATATTTCTCACTCAATTAAAGTTTATTAAATACTTGTTTTTTATGTCATAAATATTGTAAAAAGATAAATTTTTAATTGAATGAAAAATATAAAATTATTTTTTTTATATTGTTTAAAGAATTTAATTATACATATGTTAACATATAATATATTTTTTTATATCTTTATTTAAAGGGTTATATTTTGTATAAATTAATCATTTTAAATAAAATATAATTGACAAGATACACGATTTAAATGAAATTGTCATTCAAATAATCAATAAAAAATATTATTTTAACATATAAAAAATATGAAAATTATTTTAAAAGATAAGAATACCACATGGCTTCAATCTTTTCATGTTAAAAACAATAATAAGAGATTTAGGAAAGAATAGTGTTAGAAGTTTCAATCTTTTCATGTTAAAAACAATAATAAGAGATTTAGGAAAGAATAGTGTTAGAAGTGAGTGACAAGATAGACTAAGAAGAAGTAGTAGTTTTAGAAGTGAGTGAAAAAATAGATTCATACATCAAATATTTATAGCTTTGGTTTTGATATCTAAAAACATTTGTTAGAACAATGACCTACTTAATCTTAATGACCTGTTATTTATTATTTAAAAAAGGGGTAACTATGATTTTGGTCCTTAAAGTTTTTCGCCAGAATAAAAATCGTTCTTCATCTAATTTTCGATTTAAAATCGTCTTTAACGTTTTTTTCATATTAAAATCGTCCTTTTAATTTTTTTGGACAGAAATACCTTCACCACTACCAACACAATTACCTCGTCCACCACCACCAACACCACTGCCACAACCAGCACCACCACCACCACCACCACGAACACCAACATCAACACCAACATCAACACCAACACCAAAACTAACACAACCACCACCACCAACAACACAAACACCACCACCAATACCAACGCTAAAAACACCAAACAACAGCAACTTCTTCCATTAACAAATTAAAAATACAATAAAAAAAATCAGATTCAACAAAACCAACAACAATTCAGAAATCAAATCAGATTCAACAAGAACAAAGCCAACAATGATTCAACAAATCAAATCAGATTCAACAAATCAATAAGCAGAAGAAGCAGAAACAGAGATCGAAGCAAGAAGCGGCGAGGTGGTGAGGAGCAGCGGAGCGAAAGCCGATGACGATGAGGAGGGCGAGGCGGCGACGAGGGCGAGGAGGAGGAGCAGAAACAGATCGACGAGGAGGGCGAGGTGCGAGGGCGAAGCGGTGACGATAAGAGCGAGGAGCGGCAAGCGACGAGGACCCCTTCTCTCCCCCTCCTCCCTGTTTCTCCCCCCTTTCTTTTTCTCCTTTCTTTCGGCGACGGCAACGGCTACGGAAGCTCCAAGCTTTGTCGGCGCTGTCTTCCTCCCCCCCTTCCCTCCCCTCCCCCTTCGTATACCTTTTTTTTAATTTTATAAAAAATTTTATTAAAAAGGACGATTTTAATACGAAAAAAACGTTAAGAATGATTTTAAATAAAAAATTAGACCAGGGACGATTTCAATTCTGGCGAAAAACTTTAAAGATCAAAACCATACTTACCCCTTTAAAAATATATAATATATATTTCAAGTTTAGTTGTCTGTGACTGCACTTGTGATAAATCACAGGAAGTGCAGGGCAAAGCAATGCGTTAACATACAAATAGTAGCTTGTGTCTATTCTGGTAGCTAGTACAATTAGAATTTGTCTCTCTTTTATTGGCAAAATTATACTTGCTATCAGTTCAGAGAAGGACTTCTTCATAATTAAGATCTTTGCGGGCGTCATCTTAGCCATTGGTTTCATTCATGTGTTGTCGGATGCATTCGAAAATCTAACTTTCTTATTTGGACGATCATTTTTAGAAAGATTTTCTTTTTACTAAGTTTGTGTCAATGTGCACTGCAATGAAAACTCTTATGGTTGATGCCTATGCAACCGCGTATTTTTAAAAAGAGCATTTTCAAGATGCATAATCTGGGTTTGTAGATGTGGAGAATAAAAAAAGACGTGCAGTCGATAATGACGTGAATCTTCACTCCTATGGAACACATGGTTATGCATCTCTGGAATTCTTCGGCATCGAGTGATATCACAGGTAAGGTAGCTAATGTGGTAATATTAATCAATATTTATCAATATTAAGAAAAAAATAGTGTTGCCAAAGTAGAATAGTTTTTTTCTTATTTATCTACGAATGTTATTTTTTTTAAAATTATAAAACATTGTATTATATTATGTAATTTTACTATCAACAATTTTAAATCTACTCTAATTATTTTTGTAATAATTATTCAAGAAGAATTTGATTTATAACTATTGGAGATGGGAATATAGGAATTACATTGGAAGCATCAACGAATTCACAAACAATAAAATTTTAGGTTGCTGCTTTGACTTTTCATTAATTCGTTGAGTATAGGACTTAGAAGTTGTATAACTCAGGTACTACTTTAATTATTAAAAATTAAAAAATAATTTATTTTATATTTTCATTGGATCTATTTATTATTTAATTTTTTTATTTAAGTTGGATTTAAATATATCCAAAAAAAAGTTAGACTCATTTGCATCGTTTTAAAAAATAATAAATAAATTATTTTTGTAATAAATTTAATTAAATATCTTTTAAGTTTATTATTTTTTACCTATTTTATTCATGCATTTAAATTTTACTTTTATCATTTTTTCTACTTATTTTAAATTTAGTTAGATTTAGTTGTTAAAAATTTTTGTACACAAACTATTAATAGTTAAGTAATTATTGAAGTTTTTATTGCCTAAAAAAAAGCATAAATTATTTAAAAAATAATCAGATTATGTGCACCTAATATGAAAAGTTAAAAGAAATAAATACTTTTTAAAAAATATTTATATTATTTTTCTGATATTTGTATATTGATAAAAATTATTTTAAGTAAAATTTAGGAAGTCGGTTATAATTATGGGATTGTTCTTTTCTATAACTAAACTATTAGAAATTATAATTGGTATAAGAATTTTTAATGTTTATGATGATAAGAGTCTAACTACCCTTATTGTGAGAGGAGTTTTTAATGCAGCTTCAGCAGAAATTTTAATATATATAGTACTTGTAGATCTTTTTGGTGCTGATTTTATGAGTTTAAAGATGCAGACAAATAGTAAACTTTAAATATGGACCAATATTTTTCTTCTTTTAGAAGCTGGTTTATGTCTCTTATTGCTAAATTAGCATAAGGCCAATTAAGTTGTATTATTCTCCTATTGTCAAATATAAGTTTTAGGTTTATCTTTCTAGATTTATCTTTCTTCCTTCATTAAGTACTTTCATTTATACTACTTCTTGATTCTTATTGTGTAAGAATCAAGATGTATAAATGCAAGAACTTGTTGAAAGAAAAAAGATAAACCTAAAATCTACATTTGACAACGGGAGAATAACGCAACTTAATTGGCCTTATGCCCATTTAACAATAAGAGACATGAAACTAACTTACAAAAGAAGAAAAATATTTACTTATATTTAAAGTTTAATATTTATCTGCATCTTTGAAATCATAAAATCAGCAGCAAGAAGACAAGTGCCATGTATATTAGAATTCCAATTGAAGCTACGTTAAGAACTCCTTCCACAATAAGAGTCGTTGGACTATTATCATCGTAAACGTTAAAGATTCTTATGCCAATTGTAACTTTTATTAGTGTAATTAGAGAAAAGAACAATCCCATGATTATAACCGACAACTTTTTAAATCTTGCCTGAAATAATTTTTATCAATATACAAATATCAGGAAAATAATATAAATATTTTTTAAAAAAGTGTTTATTTCTTTTAACTTTTCGGTGCACATAATTTGATTTTTTTTAAAAATAATTTATGCTTTTATTAGGCAATAAAAGTTTTCAATAATTACTTAACTATTAACATGTGATGTGTACAAAAAATTTTAACAATTAACAACTAAATTTAACTAAATTAAAAATAAGTAGAGAAAATGGTAAAAATGAAGTTTAAATGCATCAATAATTTATTAAAGTAGGTGAAAAAATAATAAACTTAAAAGATATTTAATTAAATTTATTATAAAAATAATTTATTTATTATTTTTTATAACGATGCTAATGGATCTAATATCTTTTTCTAGATATGTAAATTTAATTTAAATAAAAAATTAAATAATAAAAAAATTCAATGAAAATATAAAATAAATTATTTTTTTAATTTTTAATAATTAATGTAGTACCTGATTTATACAACTTTCAAACCCCATACCCTCAAAGAATTGATGAAAAGACAAAGTAACAGCCAAAAGTTTTATTGTTTGTAAACTTGTTGATGCTCCAAAGTGATTCCTATTACTACGGAATGCATAACTATTCCCATCTTCAATACCTCTAAATCAAAATTTTCTTAAATAATTATTACAAAAAATAATTAGAGTAAATTTGCAATTTTATTGCTGATAGTAAAATCACATAATATACAATGTTTTATAATTTAAAAAAGATGACATTCTTGATAAATGAGAAGAAAGCTACTTACATTTCACGTTGACAACACCATTTTTTTCTTAATATTAATAAATATTAGTTAATATTATCACATTAGTTATCTATGATATTATTCGATATAGAAGGAGTTCCGAGGAATGGTGGGAACAGACACAGATGTATGGTCATGTGTTCTATGCGAGTAAAGATTCACATCATTATCGATTGCATGTCTTTTTTCGTCCTCCACACCTGCAACTCTAATTGTGCATCTTGAGAATGTTTTTTTTTGAAAATATGCGGTTGCATAGGTATTAGCCATAAGAATTTTCATTGCAATACATATTGACACAAATTTAGTGAAAAAATTTTTTTTTTAAGGATGATCGTCCAAACAAGACGAGGTTAGATTTTCGAATGCATCCGACAACACATGGATGAAATCAGTGGCTAAGATGACATCCACAGCAAAGACCTTAATTACAATGAAGAAATCCTTTTCTGGGCTGATGGTAGGTATTGCCAACAATTGAGACACAAACACCAATTGTACTAGCGACCAAAATAGATGCAAGAGCTGTTATCTTGTATGTTAACACGATTTTGTCCTTCACTTCTTGTTGTGATTTATCATAAGTGCATTCACAGACGACTAAACTTGAAAATACAAAAAAAAATAAGAATATTATATATCTTCAATCCTTCCAAGTTATTGTTCGAAGCAAGAATAAGAGATTTAGAAAGAAGGAGTAGTGTTGGAAGGGAGTGAAAAGATAGATTACGAAGAAAAAGTCAGTGAAAAGATAGGTTTGTAAGCAAAAGTCAGTGAGAAGAAAAAGCCAGTGCTCAAATTAGAGAAAAAATCATAAATGTTTCAGAGTTTTTTTGTACATCTTTCTGTTGTGTTTGATGATCCTGTAGAGATTCTCTTGTAAGTTGGGTTAGCACTTTCCTGTTGAAAACTTGGTTTGAGTCCAAGTCAAATTTAGATTGGGATTAGAATCTAGATTTGTCTCAAATAGAAATGGATAGTTCTTATAAATGAATTGATGTTTGTAATGTTATGAAAATATAGTAAAATTTCATCCTTGTTGTGATGAAGATTGGATGTAGGCTACAATGCACCTAGTAGCTGAACCAAGATATATGTGGTGTTATTTCTTCTTCTCTCCTTCTTTCTTTGTTTACGTTTATTAGGAGACAAAAACAAAAGTGTTTCAACTCGACACGAGACAAAAGCAGAAAAATCTCCTAAAGATCCTTTGAAAAATCAAATATTAATATTCAATAAAAAAATAAGTTAAGATTCAACCCCCTTCTTTTAGCCACTAATTACCATCAATTTTAAATTACATGAATAAAAATTATAATTTATTGATATTTGAATCAGAAATTACACTATTAATGATCCATATATAATCTAAATAGTTCTTGTAATTGTTTTACAATCCATACCGAAATAAATTTAAAACTCAATCTTTTATAAAATTTCAGTTAACAATTGATATTTTCAGCATTAGAACAATGATCCATTCGTGTAAATAAGTTATAAGTATCATTCCAATAATTCAAATCTTGGGGTTTATTTTCTAAAATAAAGAAAAAAGACAGGCAAAATTTTTGTGTGTGAGACTTATCATTTCGAACACTCAATAATTGATGTAGGCATATACGTACTCTTTATTGTTTCTACTTTCATAAAAAGAAGGAGCCAGACGCTGGTACTGCCTGTTGGAACATTATATACAGTATAGCAAAAAGAAAACGTTTTTCCCGCTCCATCCATCGTCTTTGTTAATTCTTATGCCAGCAAGTAAACGGAAAGTACTTGCACGCAATAGGTATGTAATTAATTGCAAGGGGGAAGAGAGGATCGATCACAACTAACAAACCAGGCTTATGCGTCATGTATGATATATAATAAGGATTTTATTGCATAATATTATAACAAAGAAGAGAGTAAGCTTCCTGAATAAGGTTTCCCACAATGAACTTTTATGGACATGCCATGTGCTGGGCTTGGAAGAAGGAATGATGAAAAGAGGAGGAATGGCACAGTTACTAGTTACTACTGCTTTGAACCATTTTCCTTCTTTGATGAAAGAAGGAGCCTTAGCATCTAAAATTGGTTCACGGATTAATGTGGAGTTGTGGACCACATCTGTTAAAAAGTTGTGGACATAGTGTTTAGTAATATATGCTATTGTATCTGAACATCTATTATTTATCTTCGTTATCCCTAACTTGGAATATCATTCAAAGTGAGATTAGTCATCACCTTGATTAGTGATTACATTATTATTTTCTATGTGCTTAATGATTGGTTCCTGGTGGGGGGCCAAAATAATTCAGTTATTAATAATTTTATTAAACTATTTTATACTAACACTGCATTAAAATTAATTTCTAGTTTGATATCTTAAAAATAATATTTTGTTTTGTTGCTATCACAAAAGAAGAAAATACATTTTTTTAAAAATTATCAACTATATAATAAAGGCCCATTTTCCCTTCAAATTTAAATCTGTTACAGCAAAAAAATTATTGTTTCTTCTATTCTTTATAACATTGCAACTTTAGTAGTCGTTTGCATGGATTCATAAATCTTTTCTGTTTTCTTCTACAAACTGTTGTTGCATTATTATTTTGATTATTGACAATGAACGAAAACTTTTTTTTTATAATGCTTAGCATTTTTTCTATTAGACTTGATCTGATGTTAAAAGATATATCTTAATTGTAGCTGATATCTCTAAAATATTCATTCATTAATATGAATGAATAAGTTAATTAAAGAAAATTAAAATATTTTTAAATTAAACATTTGATAGTTTCAGTAAAAAGATAGTTGGAAGCAAAAACGGCATGGCCTAGTAGGCATAGCGCCCCGACCCGGGCAGCCGGCCTAACCAGGTTGCTGAACCCGGACCAAGAAGCCGACCTGGCACCTCCTCCCTTCCAGCACAGCATCTGACAGCTAGGGGAAAAGGAAACTTCCTGGAAGGTGGGTCTGCCCTTGTGGGACTCACCCTAGGTAGAAGGTATATAGGGGAGGGCCCTACCCCTCCCCGAGTTAGGTTACTACCCTCTTTACTTTTACTGCTATCCGTACGGTCTCTAACTTGGGCGTCGGAATCTTTTTTGCAGGTGGCTCCCCCTCTCTAACGCAACTGCTCGGGAAGTCGCGAGGTTCAGCTTTCCCCTCTCCTATACCGCAACTCGGGAGATCCGTTCGTTCACCGTCCACAAAGACCAGGCTCCCACCGTCACTCACCCTATTCGTCTACCCGATCCGTTTGGTACCCGAGCACTGAACATTTGGCGCCGTCTGTGGGAACCTTGGCGTGAATGGACTTCTTGTTAGATCTCGTGGAATGAGATGATGGAGGCGAGCCACGAAGGGAGGAAGTAGTTCCCCGAACCAGTGGGGTAGCCTTCTTGGCTTCCTCTCGTGAGCGCACGAGATCTCCCCCTCGGCGAAGGGAGCCTCCCTCCCGCTCCTGGGAAAGGCGTCCATTCGGTGGGACGGGGAGCGACTATCCTCAGATAATGCAGGAGCTGCGTCACAGGGTGCAGAACCTGGAGCGGGAGCTAGCGAGTAGAGAGCGCTACCAGCCTGTCCCGAGTCAACATCGGTCCCGGTTCCCCCTAAGGAGGGAAACCAGGGGGAGAAGTCCCCAAAGAGACTGCTCTCGAGGCACACCGACCCCCCGGTCTGACCCAGAAAGCCAAGGAGAAAGCAAAGAGGCGCCGAGGAGACGGCAAGACCCTATAATTTACACCCGACCTCTAGCGAGGCACACTGAAGAGGAAAACCTAGAGGATAGCAGAGAGAGACCTAGGAGGACGCTGCAACGCCCAGTGATCATGGGGGCAACACATTTCTACTACTCAATTCTCGAGGTCCGGCTTCCGAAGCATTTTGATAAGCCAACGGACATGAGATATGACGGCACCCAAGATCCACAAGAACATCTAACGGCCTTTGAGGCCAGGATGAATCTTGAGGGCGTGGGTGATGAAGTGAGATGTCGCTCCTTCCCCGTGACCTTAGCAGGGCCGGAAATCCGCTGGTTCAACGCTTTCCCCCAAGGCTCCGTGGCAACTTTTGCGGACATAACCCGCGCCTTCCTAGCTCAGTTTACCACGCATATTGCTAAAGCTAAGCACCCGATCAACTTGCTGGGGGTGATGCAGAGAAGTGGGGAACCGAACAGGAACTACCTGGATAGGTTCAATGATGAATGCTTGGAGATTGATGGCCTGACCGACTCCGTGGCTAGTTTATGCTTGACGAACGGGCTGCTGAACGAAGATTTTAGGAAATACCTTACCACCAAGCCAGTGTGGACGATGCAAGAAATCCAAAATGTGGCTATGGAATATATTAACGATAAGGAGATTAGCCAAGTCGTGGCAGCCAACAAGCGGCAGACCGCCTATAACCCTGCTCGTCAGCCCGACAACGGGGAGAGGCCTAAGGAGCACTCCAAGGACGGAGGGCCAGCTAAAGCCTTCAAGCCATTTCCCCGGGTAGGGAAGTTTACTAACAACACTTCCTTGGCAGCCCCGATCGTCGAGGTGTACCAGCAGATAGCCGACAAAGGCATCCTGTCGAAGCCCCGACAACTCAAGGATAGAACTGGAGGGAACAAAAACCTCTATTGCGCTACCACAAGGGCTTCGGCCACAAGACCCAAGATTGTTTCGATTTGAAGGATGCTCTAGAGCAAGCGATCCAGGAAGGCAAGTTGGCAGAGTTCTCACACCTCACAAGGGAGCCCAGGAGGCGGGATCGTGACCGATCTGGCGACGACAGGAGCCGCGCCGTGAAACCGAGGTAGGAACTCGAGCAGGACAATGAACGCGGCCTCACCATTGTGAACGTTGTAGATGGGAGAGACGTTGCCCCCAGGTTGAAGTCGGCATGCAGGAAAGATGCCAAAGTCTTGGCTGTGTCATCGCCTAGTCCCGCACCTTCCTCTAGGAGGGTCCCATCAATATCATTCGGACCAGAGGACCAATGGTTCGATGACCTACCGGAAAACTCCCCTATGGTGATCACAGCAAGAGTGGGAATTGGCTTGGTCAGGCGAATCCTCGTAGACACCAGAGTCGATTAGAACATTATGTTCCGTAACGTGTTTGATGCTCTAGGCCTCTGAGACACCGACCTGAAAACCCACCAACACGGTGTGGTTGGTGGTGCGGTGATTTAACAACCACAAGCTAACCGGCAAGTGCACCGGGTCGTACCAAGTAATACCTCAGGTGAGTGAGGGTCGATCCCACGAGGATTGATGGATCAAGCAACAATGGTTAAATGATTTACTTTGTCAGGCAAGCAGAAAAGGGTTTTGAGATATTCAAAAGGTTTTAATTTGAAAATATCAGAAGGCAGGCACGCAAGTAAATAAATTGAAAATAAAATATTGGAGAAACAGTTAATGCTTCAGAGTTATCTATTCTTCCGGATTAAATTTTCTTACTAACTATTTTAATCATGTAGAATTTAATTTATGGCAAACTATATGTGACTAGACCCTAATTCCTTAGACCTTTCTAGTCTCCTCTAAAATTCATTAACTGCCGATTCCTTGGTCAATTAATTCCAATTAGAAGCTGCATGATCAAATTCTAGTTTATATGCCACAAAAACTCTAATTACCCAAAAATAAAAAGGATTATATGTCACGTATCCTGTTAAATCCAAATAATTAAAATTTAGGAGAATATATTTTCAAGCTGTTGTTCAAGTAAAGAGCTTTTCCAAGTTTTACAAGAACTCAAATAGAAAGAGAGCCATACTTCTGTTCCAGCCAAATTCATAAGATAAAGAGCGAAAACAATTCTTAAATTATGAATCCATACATGAATTAAAATAGAAAAAGTAATAAAATCAATCCATACAAATAGACAGAATTCCTAACCTTAACAATGGAGGATTAGTTGCTCATGGTTCAGAGAAAAATAGGATTCCCATAAAATGTACAGAGTTCCAATCTGATGGCATGATAAGTTAACTCATGGAATTCCTTTTTATAACTAATCCTAATAAATTTAAAATCTAATTATTTAAAATTAAAAATAACATCTTTTCCTAAAAATAAGATTTGAATTTAAATAAGAATAATCAGTAGGTCTTCAGTTGATGGGTGGAGACCACATGTTTTGTCCATTCTGTAGCTTCTAATATGTGTTTTCTGGGCTGAAAATTAGGTCAAACCAGCCCAAAAATCGCCCCGAGTGTTTTTCTGCGTTTTTTGTACATGACGTATGTCACGCGTACGCGTCAGTCACGCGTACGCGTCGCTGGTCTTCTTCGCAAGTCACGCGGACGCGTCGGTCACGCGTACACGTCGCTGAGCAAATCTTCAAATCACGCGTACGCGTCACCATGGAAAGCTCCAAATCACGCGCATGCGTCAGTCACGCATACGCGTCGCTCCTCGCTGCCATCTCCTTTGATTCTTGTGCTGCAAAAACTCCATCAAATCCAGCCGAATGCTACCTAAAATAAACAAAATTACAAAAGACTCAAAGTAGCATCCATATTGGCTAAAAGATAATTAATTCTTTATTAAACTCAACAAATTAGATGCAAAATCACTAGGAAAAGATAGAAAAGATGCTCACGCATCACAACACCAAACTTGAATTGTTGCTTGTCCTTAAGCAACCAAAACTAATATAAGCTTAGGATGTGAATTTGCATGAGAGTGAGAGTTTGATTAAGCTCATGTCTCTTCTTATAGTGGGGTTTACAACTGCAATCCTGAATAGTTTTGGCATCTCACTCTCCTTTGAATTAGAAGGATGTTACTGTCATTTGGAATTAGAGTCCGGATAATATTATGAATCCTCTGATCTTTTGTAACTCAATTTAATCCTTGAACACAGCAATTTTTCTTTGGTGCTTTGCACCTTGAGCCTAGCCGTGACTTTAAATGTTTTGTCTCAAGCTTTACTTGACACAGAAACACCACAAGCACTTAACTGGAGAACTCTTTTTAAGTTCTAAATATTTTTATATTTTTTTGTTTTTTTTATTTTTTTTTATTATTATCCCTAGACAGTGGTGCTCAAAGCCTTTGGCGTACTCTGCAATTGATCTTGACTCTAAATGTTTTATCTCAATGATTACTTTACACAATAACACCATAAGCATGTGACTTGGGAAACAACTCTTTGAGCTTTTAATCATGTCTGACCTCCCTAGTCATTGATGCTCAGAGTCTTGGACCTTGCTTTTATTTTTCTTTTGCTGTGTTTTTTTGCTTCAAGGATTAAACTTTCATTAATTTCAGGGAAATCATAATAATTCTCTAAATTTTTTTCCTTGTACATCAACATTCTTTGATTCAAATTTAAATATGCACTGTTCATGTCATGCATTCAGAATTACAATTAATACCACCATATTTAAGTAAATAAGACTATTCTTAAGATTAACTCAATTTCTCATGCAATACACCACTTCTGTATTTTTTATTTGAATTCAAGCTCAGTGAGTAATACATGAGATATCTTTTCAGAATTAAAACAATTAAGAGAAAATTAAACTAGTCCTAGGATTCTAACTAATAAAGGATGATGCAATAAACAAAGCAAAATTGCAAAAAATCGGAACATAACATAGAAAAAGAGGGGAGGAATAAAAATTGAAAGGAACTCAACCACCTTAGTTATCCTAGTGGTCGCTTTATTCTTCAGGTTGTGCTCCTCAGTGAAGATGATTCGCCTCCCTTTTGGTGCCATAGGAATAAATAGAAAAATCCTTAAGCGAAGCGTCAACACCAAACTTTAAGGTTTGCTTGTCCTCAAGCAAAGAAGAACTGAAAATAGAAAAAGACAAATATTATGATGAAAGAAAAAAAAGGATAAAAGAACAAGAGAGAATTAGGATTGGGAGAGGGGGAAAGAAAATTAAAACTGGACGGCGAACTAGTGTAGTTGTGCAGCGCAGGTGACGCGTACGCGTGTAGCACGCGTATGCGTGGGTCGCGAAATTTTCTGAATGATGCGTAAGCGTCAGGCACGCGTACGCGTGCGCTGGGTTTTGTGCAATTCGCGCGACGGTAGCCGCGCGCACGCACAACTCGCTGTTCGCGTGGCTTGGGAACCAATATTTTCATACGACGCGTGCGTGTCATGCACGTGCACGCATGGATGAACATTTGTGCAAATGACGCACATGCGTCAGGGACGCGTCCACGTGGTCAATTTTGTGCGTTTAGCAGACTTCTAGCCCCAAACCAGCACAACTCTCTGCCCAAACATATATTTACGATATTTTTCCAGGTCACGCGTATGTGTCACTGACGCGCACACGTGGAAGGCGAAAAGTGCAAACGACGCGCACGCGCGGGTTACGCCTACGCGTGATACGGCTTGTGCTTCCAGCATGCTTCCAGTGCTACTCCCGCTCAACTCTCAGTCAAATTTTATTTTTTTACGCACATGTATATGACGCGTACGCGTTAGCGACGCTTGCGCGTCATGTGCTCCCATTCTCTTTTTTTTATTTTTTATTTTTTTATTATCTGGTTCCTGTTCTAAAATAGTTGCGTGATCAGAAAATTAGTAAGAACTCAATAAAAATCAAATAAGTAAGAAAACTACTACTACGAAAAATAACTAAGAATGAAAATGAATGATCATACCACGGTGGGTTGTCTCCCACCAAGCACTTTTAGTTAAAGTCCTTAAGTTGGACATGTGGTGAGCTCCTTGTCATGGTGGCTTGTGCTTGTACTGATCCAGGAATCTCCACCAATGTTTGTAATTCCAATGGCTACTGGGATCCCAAACTAGGCGCCTAACGCCTTTGAGCAAGTTGAAGCAAGTGACAAGACCCAAAGGGTGTTGATTGTGGGAATGAATTCTAGGTCCCAAACCTTGCCTTTACACCCGTCTTCTTGTTGATCACCATTGTTCCCACCGGGTGGCAAGCAATCTGAATTCTCACAGAGACATCTAAACAACCGTCTAGACCCATTCAATTGAGCTCTACACCAATCATTGCACTTCAATTTGGAGCATGCAACCATATTGAATCTTTGTTGACAACTCTTGCCACTAACCATCTTCCTTTTACTCTTAATGCCACAAAGAGCTCTAAGTTGACCATCCGTCTCCAGTAGCCCATATTCAAGTGGGAAAGTAAGGGTTAAGGATAGAAATTTTACCCACTTGAATGTTGTATTGGATGGTGATGGATTTGGAAGAGGTCTTGCAAGCTTCACTCCCTTCTGTTTTTCTTTGAATTCTTCCTCTTCTTTGCAAGCTTCCTCAATTTCAACCTCTTCCTCTTGGTAACTGTCTTCTAATTAAATCTCTTCTTCATTGCTTACCAAGGGCATGGGAGGTTGTGCATCTTCCTCTTCTACCATATGTGAGGGTGGAAAGTTCTATAATTCAATAGAATATGAACTCCTTTGATTGATTTCCTCACTGTCTTCTATAGGATCTTGTATTATATCTCTTGGGAAGGAATTTTCTTGTTCCTCTTCCTGGTTCTTGATTAGCGACTGCACATGTTTCTCTACATTTTTGACACTCGTCTTTATATCATGTAAGAATTCTTTCATGAGGAGCTCAAGATCTGATGGTATTTGAGATGAATAAAGAGATGATGGCTCTTGATATGAATAAGAAGGAGATGATGGTTCTTGGTATGAATAGGGAGATGGTGGCTCTTGGTATGGGTAGAAAGATGATGGTTCTTGATATGGATAGAGAGGTGGTGGTTCTTGGTATGGATAGAAAGATGATGGTTCTTGATATGGATAGAGAGGTGGTGGTTCTTGGTACGAATATGGAGATGGTGGTTTGTGGTATGAATATGGAGGTGGTGGCTCTTGATAGTTGGAACATGGAGCATTAAAGTTTCTTTGGTTTTGACTTTGCCAACCAAAATTTGGATAGTTTCTCCATCCACCATAATATGAATCACTACTTGGGTGTGAGTAGTAACCCATGTGATCTCTCTCCATTATTTTTCCTTAGCACAAAACACCAAATAGAATTAAACGCACCATGTGGTAAACAGGAAAGCAAAGAAGAAAGAATAGAATTCTAAGAATTAAAATAAGAAAAATTAAAATAAAACTAACTAGGAAACACCAAACTTAATTTCAGAAATTAAGAAAAATATTGGTGCTATTTATTTATTTAAATTTTTTTTGAAATTTTTTTAATAAAATTTAAATAAAATTAAAACTAAAACGCCTAATCTAAGTAATCAAACAAATGATAGTTGTTAATCACAGTCAATCCTCGACAACGGCGCTAAAACCTTGGTGCGGTGATTTAACAACCACAAACTAACCGGCAAGTGCACCGGGTCATACCAAGTAATACCTCAGGTGAGTGAGGATCGATCCCACGAGGATTGATGGATCAAGCAACAATGGTTAAATGATTTACTTAGTCAGGCAAGCAGAAAAGAGTTTTGAGATATTCAAAAGGTTTAAATTTGAAAATATCAGAAGGCAGGCACGCAAGTAAATAAATTGAAAATAAAATATTGGAGAAATAGTTAAGGCTTCAGAGTTATCTATTCTTCCGGATTAACTTTTCTTACTAACTATTTTAATCATGTAGGATTTAATTTATGGCAAACTATATGTGATTAGACCCTAATTCCTTAGACCTTTCTAGTCTCCTCTAAAATTCATTAACTGCCAATTCCTTGGCTAGCATAGTAAATGACGTGCAGAAGCTTGTTATGCCTTTGTCCTAATATTGTACCAATGGCATGATCACTGGCATCACACATTAGTTCAAATGGTAATGTCTAATCTGGTGCAGAAATGACTGGTGCTATGACCAGCTTAGCTTTCAGAGTCTCAAATGCCTGCAAACACTCTGTGTCAAAGACAAATGGCATGTCAGCAGCTAGCAGATTGCTCAGAGATTTTGCAATTTTTGAAAAATCCTTTATAAACCTCCTATAGAATCCTGCATGCCTTAGAAAGCTTCTGATTGCCTTAACATTGGTAGGTGGTGGTAATTTTTCAATTACCTCTACCTTAGCTTGATCCACCTCTATTCCCTTGTTTGAAATTTTGTGCCCAAGGACAATTCCTTCAGTCACCATAAAGTGACATTTCTCCCAGTTCAAAACCAGGTTAGTCTCTTGGCGTCTTTTCAGAACAAGTGCTAGATGGTTAAGACAGGAGCTGAATGAGTCTCCAAATACTGAGAAGTCATCCATGAAGATTTTCAAAAATTTCTCTACCATATCAGAGAAAATAGAGAGCATGCACCTCTGAAAGGTTGCAGGTACATTACACATACCAAATGGCATCTTTCTGTAGGCAAATACTCCAGATGGACATGTAAATGCTATTTTCTCTTGGTCCTGAAGATCTACTACAATTTGGTTGTAACTTGAATAGCCATCCAAAAAGTAGTAATATTCATGGCCTGCTAGTCTCTCTAGCATCTGGTCAATGAATGGTAAAGGAAAATGATCCTTCCTGGTGGCTGTATTGAGCCTTCTGTAGTCAATACACATACGCCACCCTGTAACTGTTCTTGTAGAAACCAGTTCATTCTTTTCATTATGAACCACTATCATGCCTCCTTTTTTTGGGACCACGTGGACAGGGCTCACCCAGGGGCTATCAGAAATAGGATAAATAATCTCAGCCTCTAGTAACTTAGTGATCTCTTTCTGCACCACTTCCTTCATGGCTGGATTTAGCTGCCTCTGTGGTTGAACCACTTGCTTAGCATCATCCTCCAATAGGATCTTATGCATGCATCTTGCTGGGCTAATGCCCTTAAGATCACTTATGGACCACCCAAGAGCTGTCTTGTGTGTCCTTAGCACCTGAATTAGTGCTTTCTCTTCCTATGGCTCTAAAGCAGAGCTTATGATCACAGGAAAAGTGTCTTCTTCTCCCAGAAATGTATATTTCAGGGATGGTAGTAGTGGTTTGAGCTCGGGTTTAGGAGGCTTATCCTCTTCCTGAGGAGTTTTCAGAGGTTCTTCTGTTCTCTCTAGTTCCTCCAGATCAGGCTGAACATCTTTAAGAATGTCCTCTAGCTCTGATTCGAGACTCTCAGTCATATTGACCTCTTTCACCAAGGAGTCAATAATATCAGTGCTCAGGCAGTCTTTTGGTGTGTCTGGATGCTGCATTGCTTTGACAGCATTCAACTTGAACTCGTCCTCATTGACTCTCAGGATTATCTCCCCTTTTTGGACGTCAATGAGGGTTCGTCCAGTTGCTAGGAAAGGTCTTCCTAGAATGAGAGTTGCACTATTGTGCTCCTCCATTTCCAGCACTACAAAGTCAGTAGGAAAGGCAAATGGCCCAACCTTGACGATCATGTCCTCAATTATGCCTGATGGAATCTTAATGGAGCCATCAACAAGTTGGAGGCATATCCGGGTTGGTTTAACTTCATCAGTCAAACCAAGCTTTCTGATAGTAGATGCAGGTATTAGGTTGATACTTGTCCCAAGATCACATAGAGCTGTCTTGGTACAAGCACCCTCTAATGTGCATGGTATTATAAAGCTTCCGGGATCTCTAAGCTTCTCTGGTAAGCTTTTCAGAATGACTGCACTGCATTCTTCAGTAAGAAAAACTTTTTCAGTTTCTCTCCAATCCTTCTTATGACTTAAAATCTCTTTCATGAACTTAGCATAAGAGGGTATTTGCTCAAGTGCATCTACAAACGGAATCTTTATTTCAAGAGTCCTGAGATAGTCTGCAAAGCGGGAAAATTGTTTATCCTGTTCCACTTAGCGGAGTTTCTGAGGATAAGGCATCTTGGCTTTATATTCTTCAACCTTAGTTGCTGCAGGTTTATTTCCTACAGAAGTGGTTGGAGAAGCCTGCTTAAGGGGGTTGTTGTTAGCACTTGCAGGTGTCTGACCCCTTATTGGCGTTTGAACGCCAGAATTGGATACTACATGGGCGTTTAACGTCAGATTGCCACCCAAATGCCAGAATTGGCCGTCCCTTGGGCGTTTAACGCCAACTGTCCACCCTTTTCTGGCGTTTGAATGCCAGAATTATTCCTCTCTGGGCTCTTACTGTCCTCAGAGGGATTTTGGGTAGTGGTTTGGTTATCTTTTGTCAATTGTTGTTTTCTTGGTTTTCTGCTGCCTTGGATTGATTCAGTGTCTTCCCACTCCTTAATTGAACAGCTTGGCATTCTTCTGTTATCTATTTAGATAGCTGCTTTTTTGTCTGATCCAATTGTGCTTCCATATTCTTGTTAGAATTTTTAGTGTCTTGGAGCATCTCTTTGAATTCTTCAAACTGTTTTGTTATGATAAGCAATTGCTGACTGAGTTCAGCAACTTGTTCTTGAGGACTAAGTTCAGTGGATACTGCCTTAGCCTCTTCTTTCATGGAGGACTCACTTCTTAAGTACAGATGTTGATTTCTAGCAACTGTATCAATGAGTTCTTGAGCCTCTTCAATTATTTTTCTCATGTGTATAGATCCACCAGATGAGTGGTCTAGAGATTTCTAGGCCTTTTCAGTAAGTCCGTAGTAGAAGATGTCTAACTGCACCCACTCTGAAAACATTTTAGAGGGGCATTTCCTTAGCATCCCTTTGTACCTCTCCCAGGCATTATAAATAGATTCATTATCCTCTTGTTTAAAGCCTTGGATGTCCAGCCTTAGCTGTGTCATCCTTTTTGGAGGGAAATATTGATTCAAAAATTTGTCTGATAACTGTTTCCATGTTCTTATGCTTGCTGTGGGTTGGTTATTTAACCACCTCTTAGCTTTATCTTTTACAGCAAATGGAAACACTAATAATATGTAGACATCCTAATCTACTTCCTTATCACGTATTGTGTCAACAATTTGTAAGAACTGTGCCAGAAACTCAGTAGGTTCTTCCTGTAGAAGACCGGAATACTGGCAATTTTGCTGCACCATGATAATGAGCTGAGGGTTTAGCTCAAAACTGCTGGCTCTTATGGGGGATATACAGACACTACTCCCATATGCAGCAGTAGTGAGGTTAGCATATGACCTCAGAGTCCTTCTGGACTGTTCATTTCCACTTAGGTCCATGATGGAGAAAGGGAGATGATGTGGATTGCAAATAAAATATTTTTTTGTTTTTATTTTATTTAACTAATGATAAACCGAATTAAAAAGAAAATAAGATAAAATAAAATAAAATAATTGGAAAATAGAATATAGATTTCGAAAATTAAAAGAAAAGGAAAATAAATAAAAAATTGAATACTGAAATGACTAATTAATTAAAAAGATTGGAAAAATTTTGGATTAGATGTTCGAAAAAATGGAGAAAGAGAAAGTGGTTAAGAATTTTTGAAAAGATATGTCTTAAAATTAAAGATACTTGTAAGAAAACAAATAAAAGAAAAGATTTGGAAAAGATATGATTGTAAAATTTGAGATTAGAAAAGATAAGATAAGATTTGTAAGAGAAGATAAGAAATTTAAAAAAAAAGTTTTGAAATTTAAAATTTAAATTTTGAAAATTGAATTTTGAATTTTAAATTTTGAATTTTGAAAAAGTCAACAATATAAGATAAAGATTTGAAAAAGATTTAAATTTTGAAAAGGTTTAATTTTTTAAATTTGAAAATTAAATTTTGAATTTTAAAATTTGAATTTTAAATTTTGAAATTTGACATTTGAAATTTAAATTTTGAAATTTGAATTTTGAATTTGAAATAAGATAAGATAAGATTTTGAAAAAGATATGATTTTTGAAAAAGATTTGATTTTTTTGAGATTTAAAACTAAGATAAGATAAGATAAAATTTAGAAAATAAAAATCTGAAATTTTAATGTAAATTTTGAAAAAAATAAATTAAAATTAAAGAGAAAAGATATTTTTTACTTTAATGAGGAAAGAGAAAAACAATAAAATGACACCAAATTTAGAATTTTTATATCAAAACGAAAAAAATAAACAAGAAAACTTTTAATGTCAAGATGAACACCAAGAACACTTTGAAGATCAAGATGAACACCAAGAACAAATTTTTAGGAATTAAAAACACAAAGGACACCAAACTAAAAAAAAAAATTATACTTTGGGCACTATTAATTCGAAAATGCACAAGAAAAAAAAAAGAAAAACACAAAACAAGAAAAAACTAAAGATCAAACAAGGAAAATAAACAAGAACAACTTGAAGATCAAGAAAGAAATAAGAACATGTAATTCGAAAAATTGAAAGAAAAATAAAAGCATGCAATTGACACCAAACTTAAAACATGAACCTAAACTCAAACAGATGACTAAATTATGAGGTTATTGGTTTTAAAAATTTTTGAAAAGATCTAGAAAAAGAAAACAAAAATTTAAAAAATTTAACAAGAACAATAATAAAAGACTCAAAGAAAAATAAAAAATTAATAGAGAAAAATAAGAATTTTTCGATTTTTTTTTGAAAAAAAATAAAAGACTCAAATTTAGTGACTCTAAACAAAAAAGGTAAATTCTTCCTAATCTAAGCAAAAAGATGAACCGTCAGTTATCCAAACTCGAACAATCCCCGGCAACGGCGCCAAAAACTTGGTGCACAAAATTGTAAATCACACTTTTCACAACTCGTACAACTAACCAGCAAGTGCACTGGGTCATCCAAGTAATACCTTACGTGAGTAAGGGTCGATCGCATGGAGATTGCCGGCTTGAAGCAAGCTATGGTTATCTTGTAAATCTTAGTCACGAGATTAATAATAAAAATGATTTTGTTATGAAAAGTAAATAACATGAATTAAAAGGTACTTGTGATGCAGTAATGGAGAACATGTTGAGGTTTTGGAGATACTCTACCCTCTGAATCTCTGCTTTCCTACTGCCTTCTTCTTCAAACACGCAAGGCTCCTTCCATGGCAAGCTGTATGTTGGTGGATCACCGTTGTCAATGGCTACCATCCGTCCTCTCAGTGAAAAAGGTCCATGTACATGGCTAATCATCTGTCGGTTCTCACTTGTGTTGGAATAAGATCCATTGATCCTTTTACACACTGTCACTACGCCCAACAGTTGTGAGTTTGAAACTCGTCACAGTCATCCCTTCCCAGATCCTACTCAGAATACCACAGACAAGGTTTAGACTTTTTGGATCTTAGGAATGCTGCCAAGTATTCTAGCCTATACTACGAAGGTTCTGATCTCACGGAATTGAATGCTCTATTGTCAGGAGAGACAATCAAACGCGTGAGTCAGAAGCCCAAGAGATACACACTCTAGCTGTTGCAGGTAGAACGGAAGTGGTTGTCAGGCACGCGATCATAAGTTGAGAATGGTGTTGAGTGTCACGGATCATCACATTCATCACATTGAAGTACGAGTGAATATCTTAGAATAGAAACAAGCGTGATTGAATGGAAAACAGTAGTAATTTGCATTAATTCATCGAGACACAGCAGAGCTCCTCACCTACAACCATGGGGTTTAGAGACTCATTCTGTCAAGGTACAATAAGGAATGTAAAAAATGTCATGAGGTACAAAATAAATCTCTAAAAGTAGTTTTTATACTAAACTAGTAACTTAGGTTTACAGAAATTGAGTAACTAAGTGCAGATAGTACAGAAATCCACTTCCAGGTCCCACTTGGTGTGTGTTTGGACTGAGCATTGAAGCTATTTCGTGCTTAGGCCATCCTTGGAGTTAAACGCCACTCAGGGTGCCAATTTGGGCATTAAACGCCGGTTTTAGTGCCAGTTCTGGCGTTTTAGGCTGGCTTTGGACACCAGTTTGGGCCATTAAATCTCGAGAAAAGTATAAACTATTATATATTGCTGGAAAGCCCAAGATGTCTACTTTCCAACGCAATTAAGAGCGTGCCAATTGGGCTTCTGTAGCTCCAGAAAATCCATTTAAAGTGCAGGAGGGTCAGAATCAAAACAGCATCTGCAGTCCTTTCTCAGCCTCTGAATCAGATTTTTGCTCAGGTCCCTCAATTTCAGCCAGAAAATACCTGAAATTACAAAAAAACACACAAACTCATAGTAAAGCCCAGAAATGTGATTTTTGAATAAAAACTAATAAAAATATAATAAAAACTAACTAAAACATACTAAAAACTATGTAAAACCAATGCCAAAAGGGTATAAATTATCCGCTCATCAACTTTTCATGTCGAGTATAGCCCGGCATTTATCCAGGTTTGTCTCGATTCCTCTTTGTGTGAGCATGAAGCCCAAGAATTTGTCAGCTTCTACCGCAAAGGTGCATTTTGCGGGATTAAGTCACATACCACGCTTTCTGATGGTGTCGAACACTTTGGTGAGGTCGGACAACAATGATTCCTCACTTTGTGTTTTTACCAGCATGTCATCTACATAAACCTCCATTAGTTTCCCAATATGGTCTGCAAAGACTTTGTTCATCAGTCTTTGGTAAGTTGCTCCTACGTTTTTGTTGCACTGGCCAATATCCTAGGTATACCGCCAGTTTGTGGCACATTAGTTGTGTAACACTCCAATTATCCTAAGCTTTACCTCTAGCCATAAAGCAAAAGTTAATCAGAGGTTATGACAGTTTTAAGGCTTATACACACACACACACACACACACACACACACACACACACACATATATATATATATATATATATATATATATATATATAGAAGAAAATAATATATTTTAGAAGCCTAATGAATGATTAAAATCAAAGACTGAATTACAAAAGCGTGAAACGTTCACACAAAGCTAAAGCGCAAGTAAAAATAAAATACAAAGAGATGTGAGAGTAACTATAATAAGGTAAATTCAAAATAGAACAAGGAGGAACCATACTCCACTCTGTCACCATATCCGCAATCTCACTGAAGTAGATTACGACCTGCATCTGAAAAATAACAACAAAGTATGGAATGAGAACCAGAGGTTCTCAGTATGGTAACAGTACCCAATGATGTAAGATGTAAGGCCCCGGGATGCCGAAGGCAATCCTAGAACTTCACATCACATACGGATATTCAAGCTTAGAACAAAATAAATAAAAGAACTTAAACCATAAATCAGGGTTGTCTAAACTTAGGGGGATCCTAACTAATACTAATCACACCGCTGTATCCCACAGCCTTCGCCAACCTTACCTCCGTGCGATCCCATCGCCACCGCCTACCTAGCCTCCTATCATCGGACAATCACAAATAATGCAGACAAGTAAAACACAGGTAATATTCAAGTATATATCAAGTAATTCAAGAAGCAAGTAAGCATGTTATACAATTAGGCAAACTCAAGTAAACAAAGCAAGCAAGCATATAGAAGATACACATGATGAATGTCTGTCCTATTGGCTGTGATATCACATGTCGATTATTATGCCAGACCCGACAGCAAATTCGGTCGACGACTCCCGGATTAGTCTCTCTATTGCGCATAAGGAGGAAAATTCCGAGGGAGAGTGCCCTACCACCTTCTCCTTTCAGAGGGAAACATTCTGAGGGAGCGTGCCCTACCACCATCCTCTGGTTGTCGCATGATTTCGTAGGTTAGTGCCCTACCACCTTGCAATTAGAGAGAAGCCCATGCTCAGGAGAGAAATTCCGAGGGAGAGTGCCCTACCACATTTTCCTTTCAGAGAAAAACAATCCGAGGGAGAGTGCCCTACCACCTTCCTCTGGAGCAATTAGTATGAGTGAAAAGCTAAGCTTCAAGCCTCACATCCGAACATAGGCTGGATACTACCACAGCCCTTACGACGGAGAGCAATGCATATTATAATTACATATTTAATCTTAGAGGCCACTCCTCTAAACACTCTTCCACTCATACTCATCACAACCATCATCCAGTCATAAGTTCCTTTCTGAACTCCTTAGCTCATCAGTTTCTCAATTTACTATCAGTACTCGCCAAGTTCACTGCTCTTCCTTCTCTCTCAACCAAACTCATCCCCAATACACCAGAAACCTAAACCTCCGTTTGCTAACTTGTCAAAGGAAAACCCAACTTAAACTCTTAGGACCTTTCCCATATTTCAATGCTCTAAAAATAAGCCCAAGAATCCTAAAATGGTGTTATAGAAGCTTACAACCTTGTCAGGAAGGTGAAATAGTTGAAAACAAAGTTAAATTTGTGAAACAGGGCATGTGCGTCTGCACAGGGATGTGCGTGCTCACGCCCAGGAAGATTTTGAAAGTGTGCGTACGCACAGGGGTGTGACTACGCACAGGTACTAAAAACTTACAAGCCTGTTCACTCGCACAAGCTGTGCGAGCGCCCCCAACAGACGACCCTTCCCGACTTGTGCGTGCGCACAGGGCTGTGTGTCCGCACAGCTCGTAATTCTTCATTGATGTGCGCGCGCACCAGCCGTGCCAGTGCTCAAAACAGTAAGCCTTCCCTTGCGTGTGCGTACGCATAGGTCTAACTTTTCGCAGGGTTGTGTGTGTGCACAAGGCTGTGCGAGCGCACATATCAGAAAATCCTGAAATTCTGTACTTTGTAGAATTTCAGACTTTCAACACCAACTTTGAATGATCACAACTCCCTATACATAAATCCATTTTCCTCAAACTTTATATCATTTTAAAACTCTTAAAATCATCTTTAATTTAAAACAAATTCCAAGACATTTTGAAAACCGAGGCAAAAGTTATGATCAGACAAAGTTCACAAAAAATCCATTTTTACCCAAAACCTCAAACTTCACAATTTTCCAATTTTCACAACCAAAACAATCCAAAACATACTCAAACATCACAAAACACTACTGCACACTACATTCTAACATTCTATCACACTTCCATCACGTCCACACCTAATTCACTTAACATTCTCTCCATAAACCAACACACAACCATATATCACTACCAATTTACACAATTCCTACATCAATTATGAACAATTTACGCAATTCCTACATCAAGGATCTATATATCACTACCAAATCATAATTGTCAATTCAATCATGAACCTACACTCATAATCACCACCAAACCTCAACAACCTCAATAACCAAAACCTTTACTCTCATCAACAACAATAATTCACACATTCATCATCAACCTTCATAACCATTAAATACCAATAATCACCAACAACATATATCATCACACATCATAATCATCAATATCCTTCATTCCAAACCACCACAATATTTTACATTAACTCATTACCTTAAATTCTCATAATCCTCATTATTAACCAATATAATTAATCACCATGAATACTCATCAATAACAATAATCTCTAACAATCATCATCAACCACACTAATCCAATACAACCGACAATTAGCACCAATTCATATATAATCATTCATACACCAATAATATTCAATCCTATCTTAGGGTCAACTAGCCTAAGTGTCCATGAACATTACATATTACATAAAGAAAACCGAAACCATACCTTAGCCGATTCCCAAACGCACCAAATACCAAAACGAAACCACCAAGCTTGATCCAAAACCTCAACCAACTTCAACCAACACCAAAGCTCAAACTAACAACACATATATCACAAAAAATTAAAACCTAAGATACACAAAACAACTAAACACAAGGGTTTAGTGGAACCTTACCTTATCCAATGAGATTAGAGGTAAAATCCAACAATTACTCGCTACTAGAGATCACCTAAACAACCAAAACCATAGAATCTACTCATAAACTATACATGAAAATGTGCAGAGTCTAGGGCTGGAAACTGGGAAGTGTAGAGAGAGATCTTACCATATTTCTTTAGATAGAAATGTAGCGCTCGACAAGAGTTTCGCGTGGCCACAAACGGCTCATCAATCGGAGCTCCGAATCAAAAGTTATGGCTTCCGGAAGGTGGAGGTGAAAAGAGGACTCTCTCTTCTTCCTCTCCTCTCTAAAACCGCGGCGCTCTCTCTCTCTCTTAGGATTGGAAAATGAACTAAAAGCTCATTAAATGAGCTTATATATGTTGGATCTTGGGCCCGGTTTGGGTCGGTCCAACTCGTTAGCGTTTTTTGTCCGTTTGGCCCACTTTGGGCCAAAACCAATAAGATTAGTGTCTGATTTTCGATTCTAAAATTATTTTTCTCCTTTCAAAACAATAAATCAATTTTTTAAATATTATTTTCTAAAATATGCAGTACTGGACAGATTAGAGCCGGTACTGCTGGCTCAAGTACTAGTACGCATTTTTACAAAAACTTTCCGAAAAAGATACATTTTCCAACTCATAAAAATTCACTGAAATCAAATGTCACATTTTTTTTCAAATTAAAACCTCTAAATTTTGAATCTATTTCGGTCACTAAAATTATTTTATTAAAACGGTTTTACGTGAAAATGCGGGTTCTTACAAGTTGGGGATCTATTTTGGGCATGTCTGCTGCTTTCCATGCAAATAGATAGGCATTTTCCCTTAGGAACTGTATCAATGACTCCTTTAAGTCTCCCTTCAAGGTTGCCCCAATGTTTGTCGTCTTATCCCAAGCATCGCCGATCTGGACTTCTTCAGTCTCGCCTTCAGGCTATGGGCGAAGTTCTTCGCGAGCTCGAACTCCCTCGAGTTTGATGGTGTTGACCTCTTTTCCTTTGCCTTTAAGGTTCAGGCTTTCGTTGTAGCAGCGTCGCGCGAGTTTTTGGTCTCCTTTTATTGTGGCGATCCCTTCTGGAGTTGGAAACTTCATGCACAGATGTGGAGTGGAGACCACTGCGTCGAGCTGGTTCAGCGTCGTCCGACCTATTAAGGCGTTATAAGCTGAGCTCACGTCGTCTACAATATAGTCTATGTTTAGTGTCCTTGACCGAGTTCCTTTTCCAAAGGTTGTATGCAGTGAGATGTATCCTAATGGTTGAATTGAAGTATCTCCGAGTCTGAATAAACTATTCGGATATGCTCTGAGCTCTTTATCTTGCAATCCGAGCTTGTCGAAAGTGGATTTGAACAAGATATCTGCGGAGCTTCCTTGATCTACCAACGTTCGGTGCAGATTAGCATTGGCGAGTATGATGGTAATGACCATGGGATCATCGTGTCCCGGGATGATGCCTGTGGCATCTTCTCGAGTAAAGGTAATAGGGGGAGGTCGGGCAACCTGTCCCCTTCTCCGACGTGATATACCTCTTTGAGGTGTGTTTTGCGAGATGATTTAGAGATCCCTCCCCCTGCGAATCCTCCATTTATCATATAGACGTGTCTCTCAAGGGTGTGTGGTGGACGTTCAGCCCGTCCGACCTCTTCGTCTCTTCTTCTTTTTCTTGGTTCATCCATTTTATTGCTAAGTACTGGTTTAGTCTCCCTTCTCTTGCCAATTTTTTTATGACATTTTTTAGATCGAAGCACTCGTTGGTAGGATGTCTGTAGATTCGGTGGTATTCACAGTACTCTGTCCGACTTCCCCCTCCTCTTTTGTTTTTAATTGGGCGAGGTGGTGGGATCTTCTCAGTGTTGCATATTTCTCGGTAAACATCCACAAGGGACACCTGAAGAGGGGTGTAGTTTTGGTATTTTCTAGGCTTCTCAGTGGGTTGATCTTCTTTTTTCCTGGACTCTTTATCCTTGTTCCAAGATGAGTAGGTGGATCCGGCCTTTGAGCCATCTCTTAGTCGGGAGTTCTCCTCTATGTTGATGTATTTTTTAGCCCTTTGTTGAACCTCGTTCAGAGATATTGGGTGCTTTTTAGATATGGAGTGACTAAAGGGTCCTTCTCGTAATCCATTGATGAGACCCATGATCGCTGTTTCTGTTGGAAGACTTTGTATGTCCAGACACGCTTTGTTGAATCTTTTCATGTAACTGCGGAGGCTTTCCCAATCTCCTTGCTTAATCCCTAGCAGATTGAAGCTTGCTTGGCTTTGTCTTTCTGGATGGAGAATCTAGCTAGGAATTTCTTGGCGAGGTCATCGAAGCTTGTTATTGATCTTGGCGGCAAACTGTCGAACCACTTTATTGTCGTCTTAGTTAGAGTAGTTAGGAAAGCTTTGCATCGAACAGCGTTCGAAGCGTCAGTGAGATACATTCTGCATCTGAAATTGCTGAGATGATGGCTTGAATTGGAGGTACCGTCGTATGGGGTCATGTCGGGAGCTTTAAAATCCTTTGGAACTTTAGCTTTTATCATCTCTTTGGTGAAGGGATCTTGGTCCTGGTGGGAGCTATCCTCGTGACTGGACTGAATGGTTTTAGCTTTGAGATCAGCCTCGAGCTTCAGGAGCTTGTCCTCTAGTTCTCGGCGTCGCCTAGTTTCTCTCCGGAGGTCTCTCTCGGCTTCCCGTTGATGCTCAACCTCTTTTTCGAGCTGTTTAAGACGATCCTGTTGAGCTTGTAGGGCATCCAGAATTTCTGTGTTTGGCGAATGCTTGTCTCTGTTTGGTTGAGATGTATCTTTCAGTGTGATGTCTGCGTTCTTATGCGGCGTCCTGTTTTCCATATCAGAATTGTGGTCGTTGTCAAGGTTGTCTGCCATGGTGATAGGATGACTTTCAGGTTCCCCGACAACGGTGCCAATGTTCCGAGGGTTACCTGAAAGTGTAGGTCGATCTCGAACGAGATCTGCTATGGTGGCCGGAGCTATCGTGTCCGACCTGTTGGACTTGGCGGTGCTGCTGATCCTTCGTCACCGGAGGGTGATGGTACCTGTAAGAGACTCCGATGCTTAAGTTAGCATGTGCTTTAGGCAGGATTTTGTGTAGAATCAGAGTATGAGTTATACCTGGGTGCTCCAATGTATTTATAATAGTGGGGAGTGACCTTTCTTTGAGATAAGTTAGTTATCTTATCTTATCTTTGAGTGAAGTCATCTTATCTTTAAGGAAAACCGCCTTTATCTTTCTAGGCTTTCGCTGCCTTTAGATTGGGTTGTGTTCCTTCATTTAGGCCTGCTTTGGGTTCCTATGGTGATTTGGCCAAACTCTTTGAGAAGAGGTCAGTGGCGACCCAACCTGAAGAGGTCGGTCACTTGTGTCTTTAGTATGCCCGGGTCGCCCAGCGACCTAGGGTATGAACACTGACTGAAGGTGTCTTCATGCGGTGACCCCAACCAAGTGGAACGTCCATTGTGACTAGTGGTAGATCAGAAATTGGCGTTGTTTCTACTACACTTGGTTCTGATGCATCGTCAGCGATGTACTCTTCAATCTCTTCATTAAGCTCATGTCCCCCTTGTTGGTCAATAGGTTATTAAATAAGAGAGTCCCCAGCACAACCATTCAAGTGTGGAGTACTGGTCTCGTTGTGTGTGTCTTCTTCAACAATTATTTCTGTCACAGGAGGTCCAACATCTTCAATCCTTGGTTCCAAAACCTGATCCGCTTTAAAGGGAAACACATCTTCAACAAAATGAACGTCACGAGAAACAAAGAAAACTTCTTTTTCCAAGTCAAATAGTTTCCATCCTTTTTGCCCAAAAGGATACCCGACAAACACACATTTTCGACTACAGCTGGCAAATTTGTCCCGTTGCCTATTCTGATTTTGAGCATAACACAAAGAGCCAAAAACCCGCAAGTGCTCATAACTTAGAATTATTCTATGAAAAACCTCATACGGAGTCTTACCCTTCAGTATTGAGGATGGCGTACGATTAATTAATTAGCCAGCAGTTAAGACACATTCTGCCCAAAACTGGATAGGAAGATTGCCTTGAAAACGTAATGATCTAACAACATTGAGAATATGTCGATGTTTGCGCTTTACTCGTCCATTTTGTCGCGGTGTATTAACATATGACGATTGGTGAACAATGCCTTGTTGTTGGAAGTATTATTTTAAACACATGAATTCTGCTCCATTATCATATCGCACTATTTTAACATATTTGTTATATTGTCGTTCAACCAAAGTGAAAAAATTTTTCAATGTGATTGATACCTCAGCCTTTTCTTTCAACAAATATATCCAAACCACTCGTAAACAATCATCCACAATAGTTAAGAAATACGAAGCACTATACGTGGAAGGAGTCCTATAGGGTCCCCACAACTCGCAATGGATTAAATAAAAAATATTGGAAGCATGATAGTCACTCAAAGAAAACTTATCTGTTATTTTCTTAGATTTTTCACAAATTTCACAAATCTCATTGGTGATATATTTTCCACTTACATTACGGAGCATTTGCACAATTTAAAATGAAGGATGCCCTAGTCTCTTATGCCAAAGTGCTAGTTGATTCTCTGTTCTGGTATGACAAGCTTGAATCTTGTGTACCCCACGATACCAATAGAGCCCATCCTTTCGCTCACCCGCTCCAATCAGCGTCCTCGAAGTGCGGTCACATATGACACAAAATTGATCAGTGAATTATACTAGACAGTGTTCTTCATTTGTTAATTGAGAAACTGAGAGTATGTTGCATTTTAATTGAGGTATATATAGAACATTTTTTAATTCAAGTCCTCCTTCAAGTATCACTGTTTCTTTCTTGCACTCTATCACCTTCTCTCCATCCGATAAACCTACTGGACACTCGTGTAGGCATGGCAAAAATCCCCGACGGGGCGGGTACCCCTCGGGGATTTACCCATCGGGGAACAGGTATGGGTTTTTTTTTACCTGCGGGGACGGGGGACGGGGCCCCGTAAAATAAACGGGGCGGGGGCGGGGATAGAGGTCCCCGCCCTATGGAGACCCATTAAATCTCCATTTGTGTAAAAAGATAAAAATACCCTTATATATATATATATATATATATATATATATATATATATATATATATAATATGTAAACCATCAACCATTGTTCAAACCTAACCTAGCCGTCACAACTCACGTTCCTTGCTTCAGACTACAGAGAGACAGAGAACTGAACTCTCCACTCCTCCTCAAACCCTCTGCGGCTCAACCCCTCCTGGCTCTTTCCCGCTGACCGCCGACTGCTGACCGTCGCCCGCCGCCTTCCAACCTCTGGTCCCTCAGCGCCGCCTCTCATCCCAGACCCCTTGAGTGGCTCGGTTCTCTCACTGAAGGTGTCGAGGCAGTCAAGCTCACCGCCGTGGGTCTTCCTCTTTGCATCGCCGGTCTTCGCTGGTCTTCCTTCTCCTTTTCTTCGTTAGGTTCAGGTATGTTAGCCCTGGTCTTCCATTCTCTTTTTTGAAATTAAATTTCTGAATTAGGGTAAGGAATTTATGTGTTTTGAATTTCTGGATTTTTGAGTTTTGAATTTGTGAATTTCTGATTAGGTTAATGAGTTTTTTATTATAAATTTCTGGTTGTGTAATTTATATTTCAAGATCTGAGCAGATTAAACCCAACAGTGTTTATGAAACAAATTTTCCAATTCCCATATTATACTCTTTAATTCATTTCTATGCTTCTCTGCTTAAATATTTGTGTCATATAATTCAAGGGGGACATAACAAACCTCTAGTAGATACATATGCCCAAATGCCATATGAAAATGGAAAGGAAATGATAGTGAAATTAGTTTTTTGGTGCCGATCTCTTTTGGAGTATCCATGAGAATTATTGTCTCCCTATTGAGTATTGACAATTTCGTAAGCAGCAGGGGAAATGTTGGCTAAGCAGATTTGTTTTAGGATAGTTAATTAGTTATTGTATGGATATGGCAATCAATTTTGGTCAATGAGATCTGGAAAGTGATCAATTTTTTTAGGATGCAACCCAATTTTTTTATATCAACGAGATGAACAAAAATTGAAAAAATGCTCAAGAATTTTGGTTCTCTATGTTTGGATTCAATATTTACCAATGGCAATTACGACAAACTACTATTCGCATATCTTTGTATCTTTACTGCCCAGTCTTCTTTCAATCAGCTTCTAAGGTTTGTTTCAATCTTCTCGCCCACTTTATTATGCTCCTTTCTCTTTCTTTGTTTATTCCTAGTCACTGATCAATTGTGGATTTTGTGGCCTGTCTCCCTTTCTTTTACAGCTCATCTTTCTGTTATTCGTTTTTTTCCATCATTAACTGTTTTCTCATGTTCTACTTTCTTTTTATTTACTTTTCCTTTTTTTTTTGTGTTGTTTACAATTATCATTTAGTGTTACTGACTAATGCAAATCATAAGAATAGTTTTTATTTTTATATTGCGGTCTTTTAAGGAACAATACTTTGTGGAAAATATTCAAAATTGAAATTATTAGTTCAAGATAACTAGAATTGGCGTGGCGTGAAAAAAAATTGCATAAATTGACTTCATAACTCAAAGAGAGTTTGTGGCTTTTATCAATTTCATTGGTATTCTCTTGTTTTGTATTTAATAGTAATTTTTATTTGCTTTATACATAATGGGTCATGCTCACATTTTTATAAAAAATGTTGAAACTATTTTCTAAATACACATTGGTCAGATCAGTTAAATTCGCATATCTTGAAATGGAATATATGATTCTGATCTCAGCCTAAGTAACCGAATTTTGGTTCTCTATGTTTGGATTCAATTTTTGTCAGTTTAATACAACAAAAAATTTATTATGGAAATATCTGAGTTGGATTTATGTGATTTTAATTCATGATTTATATTTCATAATTTATAGAATGTCTTCTTCGGATGCATTGAGTAATACTCTTGAGAAGAGTACTCCATCGGAGGAACCTATAGGCACTAATATTCAAACTACACAAGAGGCTCCTCAATCTCAACCTCAAGAACTCCCAACGGATACCGCAACTACTAATGAAGAAACGACAAACTCTACAACTGGTGTTCGAAAGAGGAAGTTGACCTCCGAAGTGTGGAATCACTTCAAGATTGTGGAAATCAAGGGAAAATTAAAGGCTGAATGCAATTATTGCAAATCGAAGCTACTTAGAGACCCAAAACAAGGCACTTCGCACTTGCGTGATCACTTCAAAAGCTGCAAGCTCCGCACCACTAGAGATATAAGACAGTGTATGATGAAGACAACTCCAACAACTAGTGGAGAAATAGTTGTGGTTGGTGCATATACCTTCGACCAAGAAAATGCAAGGAAAGAGTTATCAGTTATGGTTTGTCTTCACGAGTATCTGCTATCCATTGTGGACCACATTGGGTTTCGACGATTTTGCAATGCTTTGCAACCTCTCTTCAAAGTGATTACTCGCAACACTTTAAAGAGTGACATCTTGAAGCTCTACAATGATGAAAGATCGAAGACAATGAATGTCCTTGAGCGTAATAAAAGTCAAATTGCAATTACGACTGATATGTGGACAGCAAGCAACCAAAACAAAGGTTATATGGTAATCACGGCTCATTACATTGATGATTCTTGAAAATTGCAAAGCCGTCTTGTGAGGTAATAATATTATCATTATAGGTACTTCTGAATGTTTATATAATTGCAAATCTGTCTTGTTTATATAATTGCGATATGTTCTTGTGTACAATTACAAAGCTGTCTTGTTTATAATTGTACTAAATTATCATTACATGTTTATATATGTGCCGACTCCCCACACGGCTGAGGTACTTTCAGAGGTTCTTGTGGATTGTTTGATGGATTGGAATCTTGATAGGAAGGTATCCACTTTGACTGTTGATAATTGCAGTACTAATGACGTTATGATTGATAATATTTTGACTAAAATGTCACATAGAAACTTCATCTTGGGTGGTAAATTATTTCACATGCGATGTTGTGCGCATATATTAAATTTGATTGTCAAGGATGGGTTACAACTTATTTCACATGCTATTGAAAGGATGAGGGATAGTGTTCATTATTGGACTGCAACACCTAAAAGAGAAGAAAAATTTAAGGAAACATGTGCGCAACTTAAAATACCTTACACAAAAAATCTTTGTCTTGATTGTAAAACTAGGTGGAATTCAACATTTTTTATGCTTGAAGTTGCAATTATGTATAGAGATGTATTTGAAAGATTGTCATTGCGTGAGAGTCAATATAAATCTTTGCCTAGTGAGAAGGATTGGGATATGGCGGATGAGATTTTTCAAAGATTGATGATATTTTTTGATGTGACTGAATTGTTTTCTGGAACAACTTATCCTACATCAAATCTTTATTTTCCTAAGGTTTGTGTGATTAAGTTGGCTTTGATGGAGTGGAAACATTGTGGAAATGAGATAATTGAAATGATGGCTACTAGTATGATAACTAAGTTTGAAAAGTATTGGGGTGTGATTAATACAGTTATGGCTATTGGGACTCTTTTGGATCCTAGGTACAAGATGTATTTATTGAATTTCTTTTTTCATAAAATATATGGTAAGACGGAGGCATGTGTTGTAATTAGTCAAGTAAAAAGGGTAGTGCAAGATTTAGTTTTAGAATATGCAACAAAGGGAAGAGAGAGAGACCAAGCTGCTCAATTAGATATGCCGCCACCACCATCAATTTCTTTAAGTTCAAAGGGGAGAAAGTTCAGTCATGAAGATTGGCAAGCTGATTTTGCTGCACATGTAAGTGAGGAATCCGCATTTATTGATACAAAGAGTGAGTTGGATTATTATCTTGAAGAGAGACCGGTACCACAAACTGAACATGATTTTGATATCTTAAATTGGTGGAAGTCAAATGGAGCGAAGTTTCCGACTTTGCAAGCTATTGCTAGGGATTTTTTGGCGATTCCTATCTCTACCGTTGCCTCTGAATCTTCATTTAGTACGGGTGGTCGATTTGTTACGCCACATCGTAGTAGGTTGCGTACGGACACATTAGAGGCTCTAATGTGTAATCAAGATTGGCTTTGGAATGAACTTGGCACCACAATGAACATAGGATTTGAGTGCTACACAATTCATAACATTGAAGGAGATGTTGATGTAAGTAAACTATTAAATTACATATAACACATTATGTTTTTATATTATTGACTTATTGAGTTATTATATGATTTTAACTTTAAATTGTTTTCTTGTTGCTGTAGGATTCAAGTAAGTCGGATTCTACCATCACTACCATTACATGATGAAAGGAAGATTGAGATGGTGGAATTATATTTTTATGATGTGATGTCATGAACTTTATTTAGTTGTTTATGAATATAGTTGGTTATTTATGTAATATTTGGTTGTTTATGAATATGTTTGAATTGTTATGTTTGTTGTTATTGCTATTTAAGTCTTTAAAAACTATGGATATTATGTTTGTAATGACAATTGAGGATTATCTTTGATTTTCTCTAATTTTTTATTTTTTTAATTTTTATTAATTTTTACAAAAATCCGCGGATATCCGCGGAGACCCAGGTCCCCGGCGGATACGGGGTCCCCGTTACCCGTCATGGGGACGGGGCGGGGACGGGGACAGATATTGGGGGCGGGGGGCGGGGGCATGTCCCCGCCCCATGGAGACCCGTTGCCATCCCTACACTCGTGTATAGTTTTCTTTTCACATAAATTTTTCAGGGTTCCAGTCATGTGGTTGGAAGCTCCACTATCAATGATCCATAAATAAAAAATTTTCTTACCAATCATTTTCTCGGAATCATTTGGTTTTTGCTTGTTTATCATATCTACCAATACTTGCCATTGTTCATTGGTCAATCCTGACATATCACGTCTCGTGTCTTCCATGTTGGTAGCATGCCTACCACTTCCATCAGTGTGTGCCACATGTGCACGCGCTGGAATTCCTCGAGTACGCGTGCCTTATCATCCGTAGCCTTTGCCACCGTCTCTTCTTTCATTCCTTGATCGATCGTCCCACCATTCTAAATATCCTACAATATGAAAGTATCCTTTAACATCATGCCCACTTTTGCCACCGTGAGAGCATATTGTTGATTTTTGGCTAGGATCTCCTCGTCCTTTCGTCTTATTCCCTGCCTGCATTGCGAGTCCCACAACCAACCTTCTCTCTTCTGATGGCTTAGCCATCGTCTTCACTCTCTCCTCTTGGATTAGCATTGCATACACACGATTCAGCGATGGCAAAGGATCAGTTGCCAGAATATTTGACCGCATTGTTCTGCAACTCGCATCATCTAGGCGCATAAAAAATTGGTGGACCCTCTTTTCTTCCCTTCGCTTCTCAAGTTGAGATATAATCTCGCACTCACATCCACCACACATGTATTTGAGAATTTGCTCGTACTGTGCTAATTCATCCCACAGTACTTTCAATTTCCCATAATACGCCGTCATGGCCATTCTTTCCTGCTTACATCTCATCAAATCTGACTTCAGTTTTGTATTCGTGGTCCGTTCGCAACGAAAAAAATTATCCACTTAAATTTTAATATTAAAATAACCATCCATACACCTAGTGAAATGAACATCCGATATATCTATTATTTACATTATTTAGTATTTTCATTGTCTACTTATACTTTTCCTTTTTCTTATTCAATTGATTGGAAGTGTAACACAATCGATCCAATTGTGCTAGTTTTTTTCGTGTTCAACACAATCGACTCAATTTTGTACGGAAATATGAGTTTTTTCTTATTCAATTGATTGATGGTTGTTATGAGATTGTTAATCGAAAAAGACAAAGATCTTTCTCATCACAATTAATAACATAAAAAATATGGAAATTAAATATGAAGAACATGAAACTGCTCTTTGATATCTTTCCACAGTGTTCGTTCTATACATACGCACTGGTCAACCGTAGACTTGGTTTAATCGTGTTCAAGATCCATTATACAATCATGGATTGGACTGTCCACTAATCCTCAAGATCAGATGCACCTTGTTCTGGTTCCGTGAGAGTTCGAATTCCCATTTTCTCCGAACCCGAAGTGATATTTTCACAACTCTAGCTCATTCCTCAAAATTTTCTCTATGCAGCTGCACTTGCGTGATTACATTTTCTGGGTTGTCACTCGCGAGGTCATATGGCGAGTAAGTTTTTTTAGTTTCTTTTTCTGAAGTCTCTGTTATATTTATAGAGTTCTTTCCTGATTTTGCTGGCATGGTTATGTAGCTTAGGTTTCCTTTGTATCTGTCAGTATTAGAGTGTACTCTGATACCAAAAATTCAACCTATTTTTCTATTAGTCATGAACAAATATATATACAACTTTTGATATGAAACTATATCAAATATTTCCTATCTTACAAAGCATAATTTACAATCCTAACAAATTAAAATGCATAATTTTCTATCCTAATAAAAATATACATGAGAGTACTTTTGGAGTACTGTATTTATACTTAAATAATAATATTTCTATATATATCTAAATTATTTATTAATACATTTCTTTTTTGATTCTCGTGTAAGTTCGTTTTTTTATGTGTATTTCGGTTCACATGTGTTTGTTTTGTGGGTATTTTATAGTAGTTGTTCATATATCTTAACCATCTTGTATCATGATATATTTGGAGTATTTATGTTGTTTGTGCGGTGTGTTAAGTTGATTATGATGGTTATGTTATATATTAGTTGTGTTGTATGACTTGTACTATATAAGTATATATGTTTCGACTTCCTATTATATATAACACATACTGCACAAACAACATGAACATTCCAAATATATCATGATACAAGATTGTTAAGATGTATGAATAATTACTATAAAAAATCATAAAACAAACACATGTGAACTGAGAAATACACATGAAAAATAAACTAACACAAGAATAAAAAAATATATTAATGAATAATTTAGATATACATAGAAATATTATATTCTATAATTTAAGTATAAATACGATACTTCAAGAGTACTCTCATGTATCTCTTTATTAGGATAAAAAATTATGCAGTTTAATTTATTAGAATCGTAAATTATGCTTTTTAAGATAGAAAATATTTGATATAGTTTACAACCATTAATAAATGTTATATAGGTTAAAAATCATATATGCATAATAGGTTAAAAATTGGCATAGGCATTGTAAGAAACAAATTCACTAGATTTAGTAGAATTGTTAATAGCAGATAATATTTTTATCATAATGGTCCATAAAACAATTTTAATATTATTAACATATTTTTTATTATTACTATTAATGCAATTAATGTATATCTTATTCAATTATTATTACTTGGCTGGTAAAAAAATGAAAAGAGTGAAAAGAAGAACAATAAATATGTGTATTGTAATTAAAGAAGTTAATAAAAAAAATTTAGATTGTTTTTTACTAATATTTTTTTTATCAAATTTGTTTGTTTTAATTTAATTTGCTAGCTATCTTTTAAAATTAATTTTTATAAATTATTTTTAAAAATAAAAACTTTATCAAACCTAATCATAAATTTCTAACTATAAAGTTGCTTTATTGTTTAAAGTTCTTCTTTTTTTTTCCTTTAGGTATTATTTTTTTATTCAAAAGGAGTTTTTTTTTATCAAAAATAAAAAAATTCGAATCCGTGACCTCTTAAATAGTATGAAAAGACTATGTTATTTAAGTTATAACTCAATAGCATTTAAAAAAGTTGTTACTTGTTACATATAAAGATATAAAATTAAATATATTAATATTTACCAATATTACGACTTAAAGTATTATCTATTTCAAAATTGTCTATCACTACTATTTCTTAACTTTTTTTTTATCAGTTTTTAAGTACAATCAATTTATAATATATATATATATATATATATATATATATATATATATATATATATATAATTTTCCGTTATGTATTTTTTCGTGTCAATTTCACATTATGTATATATCTTCTTTTATAATTCCAATAATTCTTAAATTTCAGTTGTTTTCTATCGTATGGTGTTTATTTAATATCTTTAATTTATTTATTTTTGTGAAAAAGTTTTATTTTTCATTTTTATATGAAAGTTAATGAGTATAGTTAAAAAAATTCTAGTTAAGATTTTTCTTATGTTGATCTCGTTCATTTTGTCCTTTTTTTTTTGTTTGGTTTAGTAGAACTAAACTGTTTAGCGTCACAAATTTATTATTGTTAGAAAAAACTCTATAAAAAGTTTAAACAAGAATATATCTAACAGCGCAAGTACCAAAAATAATTTTTTCACAACCTGTGCGATTAAATAAGTAATACAAAAGATATTTCAAGCAGTAAATATAATGGCAGAAATTAAATAATCACACACTAGCATTTTAACATAGAAAAATCCTCCAAAAGAGGGACAAAAATCAACGGGATCTAGTCCAGTAAAATCTTCCACTATCAAAATAATGGGTACACAATCAGTCTTTCTAGTGACACTAAAGCATCTCAACAATCAACAAAATACATCATCAAAACTAATGGAATCAACATGAACCTTCCACAAGGTGGGTATTTCAAATCAGTCAAAAGAGAAGGCAATACAACTAGCAAGTTATATCATAATGTTCATCTCTACACTAGGAATAACATATTAAAATTTCATAAGAAATAGAGCAAGTTTACTAGTTTATTTGGACAAAAAATGACTTGCCTTTTTCCCCAATTTTCTTCTCTTCTTCCACATCGAAGCCCTCTCTGCATGGTTCGTTTGCTTTCTTTTCAAAAATTGAAAAAAAGCTTTTCTCTCTCTCTCTCTCGTGGCTTTTAGCCACTTCCATTTATTTTATTTATTTATTTGTTTGTTTTTGTTTTAACTTGTAGGCCCCACTTAGTTGGGGACCTACTAACAAATCTTCCCCTCACCAACTCAAGTGGGGATAAACTGCTCCACCAAGCCCACCTTTTCTTTGCAGGAATTAAACTTCACTACAAATAAACTCTTAGTCATCATATCTGAACCATTATCATCAGTATAGATTTTCTCAAGTGCATATGACTTCATCTCAAGCGCTTGACGTATCTAATGATATTTCACCTCTATGTGCTTCGATCGGGAATGAAACGTCGGATTCTTGCTGAGATGGATAGCATTTTGATTTTCACAAAATAACACAAACTTCTCTTGATTGATGTCTTACTCTTGTAGAAATTTCTTCATCCACAAGAGTTTCTTTGAAGCTTCAATAACAACAATGCATTATGCCTTTGTAGTAGATAAAGTAACACATTTCTGAAGTCAATATTGCCACGACACAACTCCCTCTGCAAAAGTCATCATATAACTAGAAGTAGACTTTCTTGAATCAAGATCCCCAGCCATATTTGCATCTGTGTAACCATCCAACACAGTAGGTTGGCCACTTCCAAAGCATAAACAAACTCTAGAAGTACCATTAAGGTATTTGAGAATCCACTTCACTGCTTGCCAGTATTCCTTGCCAGGATTAGAGAGAAACCAACTAACAACTCCAACGGCATGAGTAATATCCAGCCTGATGCAAACCATAGCATACATCAAACTGCCAACTGCAGATGCATATGGAATCTTCTTCATTTTTGCTTTCTCTTTCTCACTTGTAGGATATTGTCACGAACTCAAATTGAAATGACTAGCAAGTGGAGTACTAATAAGTTTGGAATTACTCATGCTAAACCTCTCTAAAACCTTCTCAATATACTTCTGTTGTGACAACCACAGTTTTTCATTCTTCCTGTCACGAGTAATACTCATGCCAAGGATTTTCTTTGCAGGACCCAAATTCTTCATAGCAAAGGATATGTTCAAGTCTTTCTTAAGACTTTCAATCTTCTTAGTGTCATGACCAACAATCAACATGTCATCAACATAAAGCAAGAGAATTATAAAATCACCATCAGAGAATTTCTTAACATACACACAATGATCAGAAGAAGTATTACTATACCCATGACCTTCCATGAAGGAATCAAACTTCGTGTACCACTGCCTTGACACTTGCTTCAACCCATATAAGCTCTTCTTCAACTTGCATACAAGATGCTCCTTTCCTTTAACTTCGAAACCCTCTGGTTACTCCATATAAATTTCTTTATCTATGTCACCATGAAGGAATGCAGTCTTCACATCAAGCTGCTCAACCTCTAAATTCAAGCTACCTGTCAATCTAAGCACAACTCGAATAGAGGACATCTTCACAACTGGAGAGAAAATCTCCTAAAAAATCAATACATTTCTTTTGCTCAAAACCTTTCACAACCAATCAAGTTTTGTACCTTGGTCGGGAGACATTTTTATACGCTTTTAATTTGAACACCCATTTATTCTTGAATGCTCTCTTACCCTTCGGTAACTTCACCAATTCAAACATATGATTTTTATGCAAGAATTTCATTTCTTCTTGCATGGCCTTCAACCAATCTTCTTTATGCTCATTAGACATAACTTCCTGATAGCTCTCTGGCTCTCCAGTCTCAGTGTTCATCACATGTTCATGAGGAGAGTATTTCTGAGAAGGATGCTCTCTCTAGTAGATCTTCTCAATTCAGGCTCAACTGGTGGTTCAGGTGGAACTTCAACATCTGGTGGAACTTCTACATCTGGCACCTCAGGTTGAGGTGTAAGTTCATCATGTAAATAAATCATCACCATCATTATCAAATTGTACATCTCCCCCATCAACAGGAGGTCTAGTGGAAGGACTAAGTTCATCATCAGCAGAACGTCTAACAGTTATTGGCTATCTGTCTTCTCAAGATCTTCAATAGTTTGGTCTTCAAGAAAAATTACATCTCAGCTTCTAATTATCTTCTTGCTCACCGGATCTCATAATCTGTAACCAAAGTCTTTGTGACCATAACCTATGAAGATACACTGCTTTGACTTTCCATCAAATTTAGACCTTTCATCTCTTGGAATGTGAAAAAAGCCCTGCAGTCAAACACTCGTAAGTGACTATATGAGCTATCTTTCCCTCTCCAAACTTTTTCTGGAACATCACCATTAAGTGAAACTGAAGGAGAAAGGTTGATCAGATCTACTGCAGTCCTCATCGCTTCACCCCAAAAGAATTTAGGCAACTTTGCATGAGAGAGCATACAACATACTCTATCATTGATAGTGCGATTCATTATCTCTACAACTCCATTATGTTGAGGAGTCTTAGGAACCATCTTCTCAAACTTGATCCCGTGTCCTTTACAATATTCTTCAAACAGACCCCTGTATTCACCACCATTATCTGCTCGAACACATTTCAATTTTCTTTCAATACTTGCATGAAAGTGTTTGAAGATACCGAGCACCTGGTCTTTATATTTCAAAACAAAAGCCCATACTTTTTGAGAATAATCATCAATAAAAGTAATAAAATATTATGCACCACCTAGTGTCTTAGCATCCATAGTACAAACATCAATGTGAACTAAATCTAGAACATGTGATCTCCTATGAAGTCCAGAACTATGAAATGATACTCTAGCATGCTTTCCAACAAAACAATGAGTACAAGTATTTAAAGTTGTACCTTTCACGGGAAGTGAGTGCTTCTTGGCTAAGAAGCTTAGTCCTTTTTCGCTCAAGTGACCAAGACGTATATGCCACAAATCAGAAGAGGAATCATCAGCTACATTCATCTCTTCTTTAGCAACAATGAGAGCCCCTTTGGTAATCTTGTATTTTTCACTATCAAAGGAAGTGCAATACCCCTCTTGATCCAATGCCTTCTCTGAAATAAGATTGAACCACATATCTAGTGTATGCCTAACATTCTTCAATTCCAACTTGCATTCCATGTTGGTTTCAAGCCACATATCATAACCCATACCAATGATATCACACACTCCTTTGGCTCCCAATTCAATCTTGCCAAAATTTCCAGTAGTATAGGAAGTGAAAAATTCACGCCTTGGAGTGACATGACACGAGGCACTAGAGTCCATAATCCAAGTGGAATAATCACATACAAGATTCACATAATTTTCATCATATGTGATAAAAACATCTTCGTAAATAATAGCAGCAGTTTCTTTATCACTATCTTTACCTTTGTCTTCGTTTCTTTACCTTGATTGTTCTCTTTTCAAGAACCTACAATACGTCTTGATATTCCCCGGCTTGCCACAATGGTGACAAATAAACTTCTTTCTTGGCTTGTACTTTCCTCTTGACTTGCTTCAACTCTCTGACTTGATAGAACTGTGAGGTTTTCTACTTTGACTTCTCCTCCGTGACTCTGAAACAAGTGCTTCTGATTGGGAGGAGGCATTAGTCAAACCTCGCTCTCTTCTTCTGACTTCTTCATTTAACATGCTCTATTTAACCATTGCTAACGTCAACTTTTCATTTGGAGTTGAGTTAGTCAGTGTCACAACTAGAACTTCCCAACTATCAGGAAAAGAGCTCAACAACAACAAGGCTTGTAACTCATCATTTAAAGTAATTTTATTATTTGTTAGTTGGTTCACTATTTCTTGAAAAATGCTCAAGTGCTCCGGCATTGATTTACCTTCAATATACGTCATATTGACAAGCTTTATAATCAATAATGCTTTGTTTTGCATATTCTTCCTCTCATATAACTTTCGTTTCGGTTTCAACATGTGGATACACGCTAAGATCAAGTCATTGCCTAATCAAAGCAACTACCTTCCAATTCAGCTTCTTCCATTCAGTATCGGATTTGGTACCTTTGGATTTATCTCCCTCTATAAGATCATACAAGTCCTTGCTATACAACATATCTTCCATGAGGATATTCCAAATTGAATAATTTTAGAAATTCAATTTGACCATATTTGACTCATAAGTATTTTTCTCCATTTAATCATTACAGAGATAAACAACCAAAGTTCTAGATACCACTTTGTTGAAAAAAAAACTCAACAAAGGTTCAATAGATGGGTTATTCTTCTTCTCGGCCTTTCTGAGCTTCTCATCAAGCTTCGATGGCCTGGGCATGGTCCCCAAAGCTCCTCGGATCAATCTTCCCCATTGAGCTCGTGGTTGTGGCACCGGCTTGAGTCATTCGGATTAATGGATGGATTTTTCTGTGGGTAGCCATAGGTTTGAAAGAATAAGGAACTGACTTGGTGCGCAAGTTACTATATGCGTTTGTGTTTGAGAGTTTTGAAGAAAAAATTCATGCAGTATTGGCATGAAACTCGGTAACAATGATTATAGTGAGTAGTGATAGACCAAAATTAATCCACTAATGAGCCACTAGTACGAAAATTCAAATATATTCTACAATATCCAAAAACTTGAAAATAACTAACTCTAAAAGTAAAACACGCTTTTAATTACACACGCCCAAAACGAGAAGTTTTGTACTAGTGAAACTCCAAATGAAAAAATAAAAAAAAATGTTACTATTTATATTTATTTGATTTAAAAGATTCAAAATACGAATGTGCATGCCAATTAGGTTCAAGTCTCTTGGTCACAATCACTCACAAATTCAGAGAAATTGTTGGGCCTTCATGGAGCTCTCGACTATTAGAAAGATTTTGGAAAAGAATTAAGTGAGAAAACATAAGAAGACACCACATCCAACTTAAAACCTTAAGGTAGTAATTCTCTCAAGTGTGAGCTTCCACATCAAGTATCAACTCTCCCTCTTTCTAATTTTTTCACCACATTCAACTTAAAACCTTAACATAATAAGTTAATGGATCTTATAAATTCCTTACTCTTCCTTATTTTTTTTGATGTGGGACTAACTTTATACATTATTCACACTTGCAACATTAACAATGATAAATGCTTTAATAAGTTAATGATAAGTGCTTTAATAAGTAGACTGCAAATCTCTTTCAACATCATCGAATTGGTGCACTAAGATAAGTTCATGATCATATGACCCAAAGATGTCCATTGTTAAATGTCAAAATTAATTGTTCATATGGCATCCCATAGAGCCCCATTGGGTGTAAACTCTGTCCGCTCTCGTATTGATGATGGGTATTATATGGCGAAAAATAGTGCACTCGAGGTAAAGTAGAGAGTGCAGCATTTTTTAAAAGTTAACCTATTATCAAAAGTTATCAGGTAAATTAAATTTATTATTATTATTATTATTATTATTATTATTATTATTATTATTATTTGTCATGGGCTGAATAAACAAATTGACACGGTAAAAAAACTAATTTCCTTCCACCTCTGCTATGAATGACTTTCAAAGCCCGAAAATCGCTGCTATAGAAGAGGAAGAAGCCTGTCTATCGCTACTACTGGGTTGGCTAACTCCAAATTCTGTAAAAGAACTCCAGTCTCCATGAAGGCGCGCTATAATTCTCAGATGACGACGCAGTCAAAGCACAAAATACATGGCAGTTACAACAAGTTTATTATCTTTTATTTCAAATTATCCTCAACGTGCAGTCACAAAAAAAATTATCCTCAATACATAATAGAATGAAAAATTAAAATACAATTATATTTAAACAATTATTTGTATTACTTTTTTATTAATTTATTCAAAAAATAATTAAACTTTAAAGTTAATTAGTATAAAATATTACAGATATAAAATTAAGAAAAAATTTTATTTGTATAAGAATGAGCCTAATAAATAATTATTCTATTTAATATATAATTAAAAATATTTTTTTCTTTGCCATACGTAAATTTTTTTTGTCATAGTATTTAAACCAAAAAAAATATTATTTTAAAAAAAATTATTAATATATTTTTAATAATATTTTTAATACAAAATAATAAATTTTAAATATTCTTTTAAATATAGTAAGGAAACATATTTCAATAAAAAAAATTGTTAATAAAAAAATTAATAAAATTGTTAATAAAATGTATTTAAATTTTAATATTATACATAATATATATTTAATATTATTTTTTTAAGATTTTAATACATCTTTTTTTTATGAATTTAGCACGTGAATTTTTAACTTATTTTTCATATATTATTTATTTTAATTTTAAAGCCCAATAATTTTTTTATTGTACAGATATATTACTTTTAATATTTATATATTATTTTTTTTGTTTTGAACTTTAACCCGATATTTAAAATTTATAAAAAAATTTAAATTTTATATAAAAAATAGTTAACCTGATTAACCGGTTACCTTTTTAAATTTAGACTATTCAAATAAAATATAATAAAAAAAGTTCAGAATTAACAAAATGTGCAGCACTCCATACTTAACAAATAGCATTTAAATATGAGCAGTATTTATTCACTCTCCATTTTAGAATAGAATGCCATAAAAAGCATTGCTACCTATACCTGCACAATTACAAAGTCAAGGATCAATGTTAAATACTATACATAATCATAAGCTTGTGCAAGTATGAGACAGGAGACCTTGAATCTCTTTATTAACCCAGATGTAGTATGCTTTATGCAAAACATAGCTTTCATACATTATTATTACAAATTATTGGTGACCTAATAGGGTTATATCCATAAGAGATAATATTAATTTGTTGCAAGATTTCGTAACCTCCATTTGAATCAGATTTTTTATTCGGTGCATATAAAAGGAGGACTTCTTCAATAATTTTTAATAAAGCATAAATGAAAAAAAAAATTCCGATATAGTCTAAGGATGTGATCTTTACTTAAAACCCTATATATCTAATTGACTTTCTTCTTCTTGTTTAAGTTTAAAAATTTATTTTTTCTTCTTGATTTGAGCTCTAATTAAAACTTTTCCTTTTCTTGTTTTTCTTTTTATTTTGGTTAAATTACACAGTTGGTCCCTATATTTTTAGTGAAATTACAAATTGATCCCTACACTTTAAAAGTTTGTAATTGGATCTCTAAAGAGAATTAAAATTTGCAATTTAGTCCCCGCCATTCAAAAATGTTTAATTTAATAGAATATTTTCATAATATTCTCTATTTTGAACATGTGAGCTACACATGTTTGACAACAAGGACCAATTTACAATTTGAGTGAAAATATGGGGACCAACCGTGTAATTTAACCATTTGAAGTGACCAAAAACTCCCTAGGCTATCTGAACCTACCCCGTCCCCCCCTCCAACTCTCTCACTCTCACTTTCTCACTTTCTAAAATGACACCCCAACCCCATCGCTCTCTATCTCTCACCTCGGTTCACCGTCGCTATGCCGGATCCACCGCATTTGTGCTCATGAGTTAGGTCTCGCCTCCTTCCTCCATCTCGCCTCTCTCATACGACAACTTTTTCTTCTCTTCCAATCCTGATGACTTGCATCATCTACCCCTTTATCTTACCTAAAAGGACCATAAAAAGAACACAAATGTGCCACGCAATTTCAAGTGCCACTTGAACACCAAGGCGTGCCACGCCAGTTCAAGTGCCCAGGGAATAGGAGCAAGAAGAGAAGGCTTAGGCGTGCCACTTGGGTTCGAAGGCATGGCACGCCAAGCTAACCAATGTGTAAAGAAGACCCTGGGTGTGCCACTTGGGTTCGAAGGCGTGGCACGCCAGGGATGTCAACACAAGGGGCGTGCCACTTAAGAAGCTGGGCGTTCCCCTTATTCTTATCTTCCACATTTTTTATAACTTTATTTACATTCTGCTATTTTCTATCCCCATTTACAATTCATTCATTTACGTTTCTATTCTTTACATTCTTACTATTTACTTTTCTGCACTTTATAGCTTTCTTTTACTTTTGAACCATTTACAATTCTGTAATTTAATTTACATCACTCAATATTCTCCACTTTGGTTAGCTTAACTAATTAACTTATTAACCAAAACTGCTCAATCAATCAATCTCTGTGGATACGATCCCACTCCACTGTGGGTTATTACTTGACGATATTTGGTGCGCTTGCCAAAGAACGGATTCATTACATATATGGGTAGTGATTCTGGTGCATCAAATTCTAATACTGAACACCGATAAATGGAAGAGAACAATTCCAATTCCAAGCATGCTTAAAGCAAATAATTCAATGTCTAAGAAAAAAAAGCAACAAATCAACATAAAAATAGCAACTCAATTTATTAGTTGATCTGGCGCGGTGACGGAGACGAGAGGCACGACGATAGTGAGCCGAGGTGAGAGACAGAGAGCGTTAGGGTTGGGGTGCCATTTTGGAAAGTGAGAAAGTGAGAGTAGGAGAGTTGGGGAGGGGCGGGGTGGATTCAGATAGCCTAGAAAATTTTTGGTCATTTATTTTCAAATGGTTAAATTACACATAGTAAATTGGTTAAATTTTTTTTGGTCATTTATTTTTGGTCCCCATACTTTTACTAAAGTTGTAAATTGGTCCCTATTATCACATGTGCTGCTCACATGTTCAAAATAGAGAATATTCTGTTAAATCAAATATTTTTTGAACGGTGGGGACTAAATTACAATTTTTTATTCTCTTTAAGGACTCAATTACAAACTTTTAAAGTGTAGGGATCAATTTGCAATTTCACTAAATGTATAGGGACCAACTGTGTAATTTAACCTTTTATTTTCTTCACATGGATGAGAAAAAAGAGAGAGAAGAGAGAATTTAGTTCTATGACTTGTGTTTAATTAGTTCAAATGCAAATGGAATTGCATTTCTTAGTTAGTAACTAAGTTAAGTAAATCGACTTGAATTACCAGTTGGGTCTTATGCTTGTATTTGGTCCAATTCATTTTTTCGCACTAGCCATCTAGATTTCTTATCAGTTTGAGCCAGCCATTATTCTTTTCTTTTTCTCTGTGTTTGGAGATCAATCACACATTCTTTGAATGATAGATTATGGGTCTAATTATTGTTGGACTTCGTTAGCTTGCTTATTGGACCTGTTTATTTTTTTTGGATTATTGCACCATTAACAAACTAAATACACACATGATTAAATTGTTAAACCAACAATAATAATATTTTTTTCATTGTCAATAAATTGTAATTAATTCTTCAAACTCAACTATCTATAAAAGATATTAAAATATTGAATTTAATTATTATAGTTTAGTGATAAAACTTAATAGTTCATCAGATGAAAACAAATTTTTGCATTATTCTTTTGTTATTTTTTATAGTAACTTAAGATATAACTGTAAATAATAATTTTTTTATTTATTAAGTATATAATTTAATATATTAAAAAACACCCTTTAAAAATATTATTACACATTGGTATAATTTTAGTTTTAATTTTTTGTTAACAAATTATAGATAACTTTTGTTAATATAAGAGATATTCAATTGCTGATTTTATAATAGAATTGTACAATATGAAAAGCTTTTAAACCTTTTGAATAATAAAATGTTAGTTCAAGGCAGGGGAGATACTGGCGAAGGCCTTGGGAGATGTAAATGGTGATGGACAAGATAAGAAAAATGAAGATCAAGTAGTACAAGAGACTGTCACAGAGATAAATATGCACGAAGATTCTGCGTCGCATAGAGGCAACCAAATTCAGAGTTAAGAGGAAATGGCAGATAATAGACAGGCTTGGAAACTAACGGTAGAATCAGGTGCAATTCCATGCAGTGATGAGGAGGACATCATGGTAATTCTCCAAGAGCAAAATGAAGCCATAGCCATGAAACGAAAGCAATCAAAGCAAAAAGAAAAAATCAGAATAAGCCACCTAAAAAATCGAAAACAGGTGTGTAATAAAATTTTTGAATGATTTTAAGCTCTTGGAATATTAGGGGGTTGAGAGGAGTTGCAAAGTTGAATATGATAAAAAAAAATTTAAAAATAAGTTTAGATTAGATATGATGGGATTGATAGAAACAAAAAAAGAGGTGCTGAATAAGTTTGATGTTGC